>NC_054706.1:75494126-75524126 GCF_016097555.1 Gigantopelta aegis | reverse complement strand
GAGTCAATTTTAAAAAAATAAATGAGAAAAAACACCATCACCACTTTTAACGTAACGTTGTTTTATGTTCCGATTTGCCGACGTATATTGCAGATTTTACTGTCGCAAATTTACTTTTATTAACATCACCTTACATCAGAGCAAATAAAACGGTAAATTTGCGACAGTAAAACCAACTATATACGTCAGAAAATCGGAAACCCCACTTTAATTATAGATGTTTAAAAAAAGGACTCGATCTTCTGTAGGAATAACCATTATATACATACCAGCTGGTGATGTCTTTATTAAATCTAACATGCACTGAAGGGCCGAATCATTAGTTCCTCTGACAGAGTTGCGTAATTATTGAGATCTCATTAGCTTTCGTGTATGGATAAAGCCTAATTGCAGAAATGTCAAAATGTTTCTGACATTTGTGACATTAAAATAATTCTACATTCGAGCAATTCCGTGCGCAATTTGTACTCTAGTGAAATCGTCTTCACGGCGCCATTGTAAGACATACAACGGATTTACTACCCGAACTGTTTATAACGATCCAAACAGATTCATTCTTACAAATGCGCAAATTAAAACATGATGGCTGATACTATTTCATAGTTTCGTCTCTTTGGTGAGACTTGCACATGTGACAGCTGTGGTGGCGGTACTCATGACGGGTGCCACCGGTGGGGCAGGATATGCTCATACTTCTCGAACACCTAATATCGTCATTGCTATGACAGTGATTCATGAGTGCGTGTCATCACAATTGTAGTTGTTCCAATCAGCTCTGTCTGGCGCTAGTTTTTATTTAGAAAACTGGTCTCCTTGTGAGTGGCTGTCCTCCTATAGACGAGGCACTAAATAGAGATTAATGGTATCATCCACTATTTTGCCAAATGTTCGTTGGCTTCTGCACTGTGCAGAGATATGGTCCTGATTACGTATTACTGTTTTTTCGTTCAGAATTATTAATAATATCAAACCGAGAGAAAAAAAACCCCGCCAAAAACATAGGTGTTAAATCGAATACATAAGCACGTGGAAAAGAAGAATGACAAGGTTTTCTATTATTATTTAACGACGTACTCAACATTGTTTAATTACACTGTACAGTTAATGTTGTTGGACATACAGTTACGTTCCACACAGATACAATGAGACAGGGAAAGCGCTGTCGCCATGGGCTACGTTTTTCGATTTAATTAGCAGTAAGGGATCTTTTATGTGCACAATCCCACAGCCAGAACAGTACATACCACGGTCTTTGTTACATCGGTTGTGAAGCACTGGCTGGGACGAAAAATAGCTCAATTGGCCCGGCGCATTACCATTGGGGCTACGTTCCGCCCCATAGGCATATTGGATGCAGTTTTCTAAAGAGTCGAAGGAATTGTAATTGTCATCTGCCCGAAAAATGGTTATCTACTAGTCGTGGGGTGCTACCTACTCAGACCCCCAGTTTCGTACACCTCGTACCTTTCGTACATAATGGGATGGATGTAATAATATAAACACTGAATTGTTAAAACACGTCACCATGAAGTAACATGAAAAAAAATAATGTTAATCTCAAACTACGTGTTTTCGTAGACTACTGGAGTCCGTCGCGGTGTTAACATGAGGGAGTAATAACCTGTATTGTTTCCATTTTCTCTCTCAATCTTATCCGTTATTAGCCACACGGGATAATAACACTGTTATTATTCTTCGCGTGGAATTGCCGAGCATTCTTTTCCAGCAAGCTATTCATTAATTTATTTTCTCTCTAAATGAGCCAGTTTGCCGAGATTAATTGCCCATATATTTAGTAAATTATTGAGACTGGATTGTAAAGAGGTCACAGTGGTATGTGTCTGTTTCTCTGTGTTTGAAGCGTGAAGCTCTGTGGCTCCGATATGTCTGAAAGCGTCACGTGTTAGGAAAAGCACGGTAATGACACTATTTATTTATTTATTAATCAAGATCGAATATCTAGCAAAACAACACCAAATGGCAATATTAATATGAGCGGAGAGCTGACGCTGTTTATGTTTTCCTGGGAACGTTGATGTGCTGTGGTTTACGACAGAACTGCAGTAATCATCAACTCGGTGAAACGCAGTAAACATCAACTCACGTGTCGTACAGTGAAACGCAGTAAACATCAACTCGGTGAAACGCAGTAAACATCAACTCTTGTGCCGTACAGTGTAATGTATAAAATATTAAGTCATGTGCCGTAAAGTGAAACTCAGTAAACATCAATTCACGTGTCGTACAGTGAAACTCAGTAAACATCAACCCACGTGTCGTACAGTGTTTTAACAGTAAAGTAATATTTTAAATATCAGAATGTGTTTTGTTGCATTTTACTTAATGTCTATCTAACTGGGAAAAGGACATTAAAAAAAATTGGGTGGCAAAGTTGAGTTTTTACGCGGCAAAGTGTACCCATGCACACGTTTTTATACAGTGTCAGCACGAACGCATTGAGTATTATACACAATATATATTTATTACCTTTACTGTTAATGTCTTTTCCACCATATCTAAGTATATAAAATACTAGACCGCCCTGAGTAGGAACGTCCTGTATAGAGCCGTCATCACTATATATATATATATATATATATATATATATATATATATATATATATATTAATACTACACACCCACACGTTATACCATCGACGTCCCAAACTGCGTTCACCTAACAACAAAAACACGAATACAATATTTACGGAAATATTATTCTACATTTTTCAGCTACGATACGTGAAACAAAATAGATTTTAATCGTTTAACGTAAAAAAATCAACAATTTGGATGTAAAACAAATCCATTCTAGTAAACAAAAGTGAAACACCCTACAGTAAACAGGAAAAAGTGTGACGTTTCTAACTGCGTTCAGGCGCAATGTGTTTGCAAAAAGTATCGTAATGCGCATGTGCAGTTCATTATTTTCCATGTTTAAGACAACTACATGAACAAATATATGTTTCTTAATTATGCACAGTTGCCGAACACTTAATTTATTCTTTTTTTTTTTAAAGGAAAAATTCAATTTGTCAAGCGTTCTGGTCCGGTCCGCGTTTTACCAACACACATCGCTCACACTTGATGTCAATACTGATACGCATTACGTCCATACCTGCGCATAGTTTGTAAAATATAATTTTTTTAATGAATTGATTCTAAATTAACAAAATTTATATACTCAAAATTATTTACAACTGTTATGAATGGATTATGAATACTATTCACTGCAATAGAGGCACAAAAATGTAGCATACCTTTTGCAGATCGAATATAATAAATGAAAACAAATTCTAACAACAGGGGTCCTAAAAATCATAAAAATTAAATTCTTTGGCCTTGTAGATCTGGCATGTGTGAGGTCATGTGACACGCATCGAATGTTAATTCATCTTTCTCCATTTTAAGTCAATTTCTACGAGTCATGTGGACCCCATATCGGTAATATTAAGGAATAAACAAAAATGACTTAGTAAAATTAATGGTTTTAGGGGTTTGTAAAGTTTTGTATTTAGATACTTACTTTTCTCAACTTTATTGTTTATAGAAATGTTCCTGAACTGTGAAAAAAAAACTTATAAATGAACGACATGCCGATGACAACAAATCGGATGTTGATTGCGCGAACCGTGCACGAGAAAAAAAGTGAACGGAATTTGAAGCATAACGCAGTTAGGGAAGTTGAGAATCCCGGCTTTTCATATATATTTTATTGATTATTATCCACAATATATATATTTTTTCTTTATTATTACTGACTTTCCCCCTCATATCTCAGTACACGTGTAGACAAACGTCAACTGGTAACCATTCACCTCAGTGTATACTATAGACAGTCATTTTCAGAACCGTGCTGTGTAGGAACGTCCTGTACAGAGCCGTCATCACTATATATATATTTTTTAATACTCGCACACGCACAGGTTAAATATATTATATTCTTTTTTTTCCGAGTATTATCCAAAATATACATATATTTTCTTTATATACAAAATATATATTTATTCCCTTTACTGTTAATGTGTTTTCCACCATATCTAAGTATATAAAATACTAGACCGCCCTGTGTAGGAACGCCCTGTACACAGCCGTCATCACTATATATATATTTTTAATACTATTATCCACAATATACATATATTTTCTTTATTATTACTCACTCACCCCCTCCCCATATCTCAGTATCTCAGTACACGTAAAGACAAACGTCAACTGGTAACGACTGGTAACCGTTCACTGCAGCGTATACTATATACCGTCCTGTGTAGAACCGTGCTGTAGAGGAACGTCCTGTACAGAGCCGATAAGGTTTTGGTCCCTTATGATCGTGGTATAACAAAGAATGACAAAGCAATGAAAAAATACAGCTATTGTCCGAGTTTGTTGGACCCTGACGAGTGACGCGCCACCTGTTTTATTATCTCCCCTGTTCTGAGCTAAGAAGCCCATTCACATATCGTACAGTAAACCGCAAGAAACGCAAGAAAACGAACATTTGTAACGACACTTTATCACATTTTAAATGAAGTAAAAATTAAACATTCTCGACCCGCCCCTTAAATTAAAAACCACCCAGCAATACGAATACATGTGCAATAGACACATCTCTAAAATATAATATAATTTAAGTCGTGTTGGTTGTAGAAATTTACAGTGACACTCATTTGTGTGGTTAACACCATCAATGTATTCACGATTGGTGACCTTTATTTTACCTTGAAAACCAGGGTCAAAATAGTCCTTTTGAGATGTCCATCGTATAGGAAGTATCATTGAGATGTCCAGCTTCATAAACCACATCTTGAATTTTAGCACCCCCACCCCATTCTCTACCCTCTCACAATAACTCCAATTCGGTGGGTCTGTGGTTGTACCAGGAATCTCGAAGGGTGCGTCCAAAACAGGCGTTCTCTCTCAATTCCTCTTTGTTCAAGTCTCACGTGCCATATAGTAAAAGGCACTAATAATCTACTGTCTTGTCGAACAGTTAAACTCAGTTAAATTTACGTGCCGTGCTGTTAAATACGGTAACGATCATACAGTGAAACATATTTCATATACTCACGTGTCGTACAGTGAAACTCCGAGTCTATCTACGCACGTGACGTACACTATAACACAGATCCCGTGTACTCACCTGTCGTACAGTGAACTATACAAGAAATATGCTTGTGTACTGTGCAGTGAAAAGCAGACCCCATCTAATCACGTGTACAGTGACACTCAGATAACATTAATTCACATATCGTACAGTAAACCGCAAGAAACGCAAGAAAACGAACATTTGTAACGACACTCTATCACATTTTAAATGAAGTAATGAAGTAAAAATTTGACATTCTCGACCCGCCCCTTAAATTAAAAACCATGCAGCAATACGAATACATGTGCAATAGACACATCTCTAAAATATAATATAATTTAAGTCGTGTTGGTTGTAGAAATCTACAGTGACACTCTCATTTGCGTGGTTAACACCATCAATGTATTCACGATTGGTGACCTTTATTTTACCTTGAAAACCAGGGTCAAAATAGCCCTTTTGAGATGTCCATCGTATAGGAAGTATCATTGAGATGTCCAGCTTCATAAAACACATCTTGAATTTTAACACCCCCACCCCACTCTCTACCCTCTCCCTAGATGGTATCAATAATTCCAATTCGGTGGGTCTGTGGTTGTACCAGGAATCTCGAAGGGTGCATCCAAAACAGGCGTTCTCTCTCAATTCCTCTTTGTTCAAGTCTTCATAAGTATGTTGTATTTTAATATGTATCCGCTCGTAAAATGTAGGGACAGGTCTTAATACAGTCTAACCCTGTTGACCAATCCCATTTTGTTTTGGCAAAATAAATCTTGTTTAAACCAGCAAGCGTTCTTCAATATTCACTGAATGTAAGCTAGTGCCAAACGATTTATTGAAAACGCTATTATATTTCAGAATCCACGTTCGATACTGATCTTTAATTTTTAAAATGTGGGGGGGAGGGGGGTTAAAATATTCAATTAATATAAAATCATATATCATGTGACGACGGTTTTAAGCAGAGCTGTGATTTCGTCGATAAACGTATCTGAAGTCGGATACAACGTGTCAGCCGATAGAGTTTGACAAGCGTTCAGTTCTGTGTAATTCGGTTATTTTGTAATCATTTCTGCGCATATTCATTTCAATGTCCGTCACACATTTTGACAGCCGCACACTTCGGTTGCACGCCGACATTGCGAACCGAAACCTTTAAAGTGTTAGCCTGGTAATTAGTTCCTACTATTTCTGTTTTCCCAACTGCATGCGATGGAAAAAGAGATTGTTTGAATCATCATAGACTGAACACCTCATCAGCTACTTGCATGGAGACCGGTGTCACGTTGCGTCAGTCTATTTTTACGAAACCTTAATCACTACTTTCTCTTTTCAACATGCTGCCATAGTCTTTTGTCAATATGTTCTTTGATATATGAGATTTTGTTTTATTTAAAATTTCTGTTGTGAAATATTAATTGCTAACCATGCAAAGTGTTTTTAGTGGAATTTGTAATAATCGGGGCTTTAAAATGTTAGGAATGGACAAAGAACAATGTGCTCTTTCGTGATTATATCCTGTAGATGTTCAACCACGCTGTCATGGGTAAACACAACATCTGTTCGTGCTGTTATGTCCAACACAAGAAGGAAAGAAATGTTTCTTTAACGATACTTAAGCGAGAAACAGAGAGAGAGAGAGAGAGAGAGAGAGAGAGAGAGAGAGAGAGAGAGAGAGAGAGAGAGAGAGAGAGAGAGAGAGACAGGACAGACAGACAGACATACGGAGATGGTGTGCGTGTGTGTGTGTGAGAGTGAGAGAGAGAGAGAGAGAGAGAGAGAGAGAGAGAGAGAGAGAGAGACAGAGAGAGAGACAGACAGAGACAGACAGACATACAGACAGACAGACAGACGGAGATAGTGTGCGTGTGTGTGTGTGTGTGTGAGAGAGAGAGAGAGAGAGAGAGAGAGAGAGAGAGAGAGAGAGAGAGAGAGACGGAGAGAGTGTGCGTGTGGTGTGAGAGAGAGAGAGAGAGAGAGAGAGAGAGAGAGAGAGAGAGAGAGACAGACAGACAGACAGACAGACGGAGATAGTGTGCGTGTGTGTGTGTGTGTGAGAGAGAGAGAGAGAGAGAGAGAGAGAGAGAGAGAGAGACAGACAGACAGACAGACAGACATACAGACAGACAGACGGAGACAGTGTGTGCGTGTGTGTGTGAGAGAGAGAGAGAGAGAGAGAGAGAGAGAGAGAGAGAGAGAGAGAGAGAGAGAGATGGTGCGAGTGAGAGAGTAACAGTGCGATATAGAGGACCCGTTGCCCACACATAGGCTTCTCTTTCCTATAAAGCAGCAAGAGATATTTTATACTAGAATACACTTCCCCATAGACAGGACAGCATGTTCCACGGCCTTTGATATACTAAAGGCGGTACGTAGCCCAGTGATAAAGCCCTTGCCTGGTGCGTGGTCGGTTTAGAATCGATCCCCGTTGTTGGACCCATTAGGCTATTTCTCGTTCTAGCCATTGCACCACGACTTGTATAACAAAGTCCGTGGTATGTGCTATCCTACCTGTATGATGGTGCATGTAAAAGATCCTTTACTACTAATGGAAAAATGTGTCACGTTTCCACTCTAAGACTATGTCAAAATTACCAAATTTTTGACATCCAATAGCCGATGATTAATACATCAATGTGCTCTAGTGGTGTCGTTAAACAAAAACAAACTTTTTTAGATATACTAGTACCAGTCGTGTAACACTGGTTGCGGTGGGACGTCCAAGTCAATGAATGGTAAGAAGTCAGTCTTCAAGCTCTATACGTTCTTGTTAAAGCCGTGCCCCTCAAGAATGGGCAATTCATTGAAATACATTTTTAAGTACCAAGGAAGCAAGCACCACGTACTCTCGGCAAAGTAAAAACGATTATGCAATTAAAGATGCAGTAATTGACTTAATATAATACAACTTGAGGTTTCTTCCTCCTTCTCTCTACATTCCCTTCTTCAACTTCTTCGGGTCACCAATCCCGTTAATCGCTCATTTAGTCCGCATGTGACTTGCAGCTTCGTGTGAACGATCTTCGGGTTTCGGGGATACTGTGTTTCATGAATTAATTATAAAGTAGGATGATTTCCTTACAACACAATACAGTTTCTGGTCATAAAAGACTCCCATCATATTCGGTCATGCAAGATAGAAAAAGTACACCCTCGGTGGTGGATATTTTGATCTGGAACGAGGCTTGACGAATCCCGTGGTCGAAATTGCCATCATCGAGGATGTACTTGCTTTATCTCACATGATGGATTATTTTTCTCTTATCCATTCTGTAAATAAACTATTTATTTTACACGAACAGACAAAGATGGCTGAAAAAGTTACATTCTAATTTTACTATTTTATCATAAATAAACTACAATATCATATTTAATGTGTTTGTTTCATGTATTATATAAAATTTAAATCTACAAATAAACAAGATAACATTTATAATGCAGGCTTTAATTGATTTATTTTTAAATATGAATCTCCAACTGTTTTCTGGCGACCTCACATCACCAACTCGCATAGTCTTGTTTTCTATGTTGATCCTACCAAACATGAACAGTATCAACATATAGGAATATATTAGTTTCCCCCTAACATAATTGTTCGATTGTGGGATAAACATTATATTTTTATGATAAAATGTGTCGATTGTGTCCTGTTCAAGCCAAATGATAAGTTTGTAAACATAACAATAGAGTTATCTCCTCTTGTTAAGCGTAACCGTGTGCGACAGACGTGTCATGTTTTTCTCACATGAGCTAGTGTTATCTTGTATATTATGTAAGGATGAGAAAAATTTATATTCACAACAAAGATGAATGAATGAATGAATGAATGAATGTTTAACGACACCCCAGCACGAATATATATATATATAGACAGTTGGGTGTTAAACTATGGTAAATGACTGGAGATGAACACCCGCCCTTCATGGCAAACATCTGAAACAGAAGACTTAATGGTGGATGGCGGGGACTGGGTTAACATGCTTATATCAAGGGTGGATCTAAGGGAGGGGATCTGGGACCTCTCCTCCTAAAATCGTAAAGATTCGCTCCTGCTTTGACAATGAACGTTAAACGTTTATTGAAGTACCCTTTTCAGGAGTTGGTCTATATGCCTATTTTGCCCTATGTCTCCTCCCTAATATATGCAGTTACATCAAACAAACTTGATGGAGGTACAAACGCTGACATAGCTTGAGTTTGTACCCAAACCGAAAAGGGTAGGGGGTAAGGACAATTTGGAATAACACTGAAAATGCTTGCATAATAGTAAAAGACCGAACTTTTAATAATTTGGATAATTTTATATACGATAACGAAGAGAGGATCAGATTATTTAATAATAAAGGGGGGGGGGGGGGGGGGGGGATTGAAAAGCATTTTGTAAAAAAAAAAAAGAAAAAAAAAATACGGTCTAAAAGTTTAAAGTCCTATCTACGTGTCCGTGTGTAACCTTGTTAAGGACTTAAAGACGCAAAGTTGGCAGACGAAAGGGGTTGCATCCCGTCAGGGAAACCCTTAGAGTCAGCAAATATGGAAGGTGTATTGCGGTGCGGAAATACAGAACTTGAAAAGTCGGATCCGTCTGAACAAGCGACGATCATACTGAAATATAGTTCAATCTTCATGGCTAGTGTATATTTCATTTCAACTTATTTTCGTGGTTATATCCAATTACGGTTCAAGCACGCTGTCCTGGGCACACACAGCTACCTGGGCTGTCTGTCCAGGACAGTGGGTTCGTTGTTAGTTGTTAGTGAGAGAGAAGAGGGTGTAGTGGTCTTACACCTACCCACTGAGTTGTTAAAACTCGCTATGGGTGGGAGCCTGTATCGGGCTGCCAACCCTGTATCTACCAGCCTTATGTCCGATGACTTAACCACGACACTACCGAGGCCGGTTGGTTGGTTTAATGATGCTAGCAGACATGAAATAAAGTCATGAAAACAGAAGTAGGGGCCGACACCTCTTCTTATTTTTCTTAGTGTGACGGTTAATGCTAGGACAGGCTGGGGCAGGTAGAGGCTAAACGCGAATAACCGTGGTGTTCTTCAGAATGGTAGTCATACGAGTCGCCGAACAAGTCGACTAAAATCAGTAGGGAGAAAAATGACGTGGAGTTAAGGAATCTTGCTGAAAATGAATCTACCCTGGTATGGTGATGCAAGCTGTTAAAACGATAAACGTTTCAGCATTCAACCAGTCCCAAATGGCCGCATACATTATATCTATATCTTTGTTAAAAAAAAACCTCATACTGGAAGGGATGAGCGCCCGAGTCGAGCAATCGAGCACGAGAAAAGCAGGTGTACTGACGCATACGAAACAAACTGTCTTATAGTACTCATATCATTTTGATTCCATCCAGAATTTGTATTACAATGTTTACGCGATACAGGCTTTTACTCTAAATTTTAATTGTATATATCTGTGATATTTGTATTTTTGCACAGTTCTTTACACCGTGTTTTAATTTAACTGTTGAATTTTTATATTGATGTTGATCATCACATTGTTTTTGCAATTACCATAGTTTGACACCCAAAAGCCGATGTGTTTTTCGTGCTGGGGTGTCGTTAAACATTCATTCATTCATTCATTCATTCATTTATAATACTCATAGTAAGTCAGTGAAATGTCATTTTGTGTAAAAGGCTGTGTTAGTCAGCGACATCTAAACTATAGAAATATATTCGGAACAGTTCACTTAATAAGCTGACATTTATGCAAATTTATTTTTATAACAAAAACATTAATAATAAATATAATTTGTGTTGTGCTCTTTGTCGTTTCTGATTTGAGCTGTTGGTGCTATGTATTTTGGTGGGTGGCGTGGGTGTGTGCGTGGATGTGTGTGGGTTTCTTACAATGTGTAATACAGAACCCTTTTGAAAAAGCTACTGAACTTCATTCAGTGCTAGAATCCAAGATTATGTAAAGGGGTCCACAAATTTCTAAAAAGGGCAATTTGAGTTTGTAGGTCTATAGTGGAGTTCGGGGGAATGCACTTGTGACGGTACATGCTCTTAATTTCTTTTCGCCTGTGGCGACATTAATTGTTTTAGAGGACCGTGTGCAGTTCCAATTGCACTTAAGCCCAGATGGCCAATTTGTTACGTAATACCTTCGCGCGACCGTGCATTCCAATATGCACTTAGTCCAGCTGTGGAGGCCAAGTGGCCAGTAGTTACGTAATACCTCTGCGAGTGCGGTTTTTACAACCGTGATTTTGGCGAATGGCGACAGTCAGTCTGACGATCAGAGAAAGATATGCCGGCGTGGTGGCTGTGGAAAATCCACATGATAAGATTCAGTACCGCCTTGTACCCCCAGGCGATATTCGCTGTCTCTGAGAGTTTGAATAAATAGCTAGGGTTATAGAGATATCGGGGAGAAACATTTGGAAGTATCCAGGGGCACGGACGTCGTCCACTGAACGATCTATATTAGTTCAGACGGGACTTTGGTAAATATATATTTTCTGCTCTGTGTATAACCTTGATGTGTTTGATGTGACTTTAAATATTTTAATACTGTATTATACCAATGTTATTTAGACGGTGCTGCCGGTCATCTGACGCAGTAATCTGTAGGCTCACTGTCCTAAATAATTATAAAAAGCTTAACCAGTCATCCTAGAGGACCTAGGTAAACTGTAGGTTATTGTCTTTATTGTGATAGGTACCAGTATTAATTCTGTGTTACAAAGTTACTGAATGAGTAGTTAAGGGTTAATTAAAAATTAACCAGTTAGGAATAGAGTTGTAATTCCTTTATTAATTAAGTTCTCCTGGAAGCGTTGCTCAATTATCACACGTGTGGGTGTTGTGTCACGGTGAAGTGATTAGGATATTGTGTAAACTAGACACTGAGTCTCTGAGTCCCTGGTATACAAATATAATATATATAAAAACAAAACAGAAATCAAGAATGTCAACACATTATCATAACGTTCAACTTCGGGACAGGGCATCAGCGATTACATTGGATGTGCCCTTGATATGTTCAATGGTAATTGGGTATTCTTGCAGAAGAAGACTCCACCTCAAAACTCTCTGGTTGGTGGCTTTCATTCTGTGAATGAAAGTAAGCGGATTATGATCAGTAAAGACCACCATTTGATGCACTGCCGATTTCACGTAGATCTGAAAATGCTTCAGAGCTTGTACCATGGCCAAAGCTTCCTTCTCTATAGTGGAATAGCTCACCTGGTGTTTGTCAAACTTTATGGAGAAGAAACTTACAGGATGGTCCAATCCATTTTCGTCTTCCTGGAACAGCACAGCTCCAGCTCACACGTCACTGGCATCCACAGCTAGCTTGAAAGGCATTCGGTAGTCTGGTGCTGCCATCACGGGAGACGAGGATAGCATCTGCTTGAGACGGTTGAATGACTTCTCGCATTCATCTGACCACTGGAACTTCGTTTCCTTCTTTAGCAGCGATGTGATGGGGGCCGCTACCGTCGCAAATTTAGCACAGAAACGACGATAATAACCGGCCATACCAAGGAACCGGCGAACTTCACGACGGTTGGTCGGTGCAGGGTACTGGCTGATGCTTAGTGTCTTGGCCTGCAGTGGGGCGACGCAACCATGTCCGACAGTATGACCTAAGTAGGTCACTGAAGCTTTCACGAATTCGCATTTGCCCAGGTTCACAGTCAAGTTAGCTTTCTGTAGGCGACTGAACATTTGTTGTATCCCGGTTAAATGTTCATCACAAGTGTCGGTGGCTAACACCACATCGTCCAGATATACACTGACGTTTTCTAGGTCTGATAACACCTGGTTCATCATCCTTTGAAAGGCAGCAGGGGCAGTCTTCAAACCAAACGGCATCACTCGGAATTGGAAGAGGCTGTCAGGTGTGATGATCGCCAGAATGTCCTTAGCTTCCTCCGTCAACGGAATGGCATAAAAACCCTTCAGTAGGTCCAATTTGGTGATATATTGCGCGTGTCCAAATCGGTCGATGCAATCGTCAAGGTGGGGTAGAGGGTAGGCATCTGCCTTGATGAGTTGATTCACGCGACGTAGGTCAGCGCACACCCGGAAACTGTTATCTCCCTTTTGAATCAGAATAACAGGTGATGCCCACTGACTGTTTGATGGTTCCAGAATGTCGTGTTCCAACATGTAATCTATCTCCTTTTTTAGTGTCGCGCGTTTTACAGGATTTATCCGATAGGCATGCTGTCGAATCGGTGTAGCGTTGGGTTCCAAGCGCGCATCCTGGATTAAGGTATTGGTAACCGTTGGAAAGTCCTGACAAATGGAAACATTGTCTTGTATCAACGTGGTCAACTTTGCTCGCTGGGTGCTGTCAAGATGCTGTAGATAAGAACTCAAGTCTGCTAGAATCTGGCTGTTGGTTAACTAGATCTCTGCAGTCTTGACGTCATCACAGGAAGTTGAGTGACTCTCAATTTGGACAGGCAACACTGGAACTATCGGCAGTCTGTCAAAATAACCTTTTAGCAAATTGATGTGACAATACCTACTTTTCCTAACCCTATCAGGAGTGTTTATCACATACCCTGTCTCATTAACCCGTTTGTGCACAACATAGGGACCGAAATACCTGTTCTGTAATGAACCCCGTTTAATGGGAAGGTACAGCAGCACTTTATCCCCTGGTTTAAATTCCCGACTCTTAGCCTTCCTATCAAACACTGATTTTATTTTGCTCTGAGCATAGCTCCTCAGATGCTTCCTAGCCAGTTCGGTCGCCTGCCACAACCTATCTCTAACTCTCCCTACATAAATCAGCAGGTTTTCGGCATTATGCTTGTCTAACCAACTATCTTTTATCAATTTGAGAGGGCCTCGGGCTGAATGCCCATAGACCAACTCAAATGGGGTGAATCCTAAGGATTCTTGCTTAGCATCCCGTGCTGCGAACAACACGAAAGGAATTGACTGGTCCCAGTCAGTACCATTGTCGAAACAATGGCAGCGGAGCATACTTTTCATGCTCTGGTGGAAACTTTCTATGGCGCCCTGGCTCTCAGGGTGGAATGCAGCAGAACGAATATGTCGTATATCTAACATAGACAGTACTTGCTGGATTAACTTGCTCATAAAGTTCATAACCCCGGTCGCTTTGAATTTCACCTGGTAAACCCGTGTACTTGAAGTACTTTAGCAGCGCACTAGCTACTACAGACGCAGTAACCTTCCTTAAGGGAATCGCCTCTGGAAAACGCGTAGTTAAGCACATAATTGTTAACAAGAATTGGTTGCCTGAACGCGTTTTCGGTAATGGCCCCACGACATTTATCAACACTTTTGAAAAAGCTTCCCCAACTATGGGAACCTTCTGCAGGGGATAGGGAGGAATTAGCTGATTTGGTTTGCCCACAACCTGACACACATGACATAACATACAATGCTTACTGACATCGGCAAACATTCCCTTCCAATAAAACTCTGATGCAAGTTTACTATGAGTTTTATTCCGCCCTAAGTGGCCAGCAAACACGTTCTTATGTGCTAACAATAACAATGACGGACGGTACTTAGAGGGCACCACAATTCTACATCTTGTCACACATTCCTCACTAACAGGCACAACCTTTTCCACACTCTTATTCATTAACACTCCCATGTCCATATAATACCCTGACATCTGATCCTCCATCTCACCCTCAGTTAACAAGGTAGTGCGAGCTGCCAACAAACTTGGATCAGCCCCCTGCTCTAGGATTAACTCTTGTCTATTACAAGGTAAGTCCCCCCTATCAAACACAACTGGTTCATTTCCCCTCTGCGGGAGATCAACAGGTTCCACTACATTTAATTCCTCAGTTGACTTATCTACCATTTTACTGATAACCTCATCCACTCCAATTTCATGGCTCACACACGTATCAGACAAATCACAAATATCCTCTGGGTCTCGTGCTAACCTACTGGCCATAGCCCTAGTCATTACACACGCAGGATATCTAGTCTCATCAACCTCACACTCTTCTATGGGTAAAGGGCTGTCTTCAATTAACAAATGGTCACATTGCGGCTGACAACATTGACTAGTCAAATCATTACCCAACAAAACTCCTATGTTTTCAAAAGGCAAGTCCTTCACAACACCTATAATGACTGGTCCCGTCACAAACTTCGAACACAAGAAAACGTTATGTAACCGGACAACCATATTTTCTCCAGTCACTGAGGTTAAAGCCAAACTACGTCCTGTATCTGAATTCTTAATACCAGCTAAACACTCCGACGTGATCAGCGACTGACTACAACCTGTATCTCGATAGATTGATATTGCCTTAGGACTCAATTCTTGTTTCACATCACAAACCATACCAGTGGACACATACGGGTTTACCTTCTCTGCCATGGGACTAACCATTAACTCTCTCGCTAACGGAGCTGACCTCACTAAACCGACCACTTGCGCATTATCGCGTTTTCTTTTAAAACAGTCCCCGACAAGATGGTTATCCTTTTTACAGTAACTGCAATGTGGACGAAACGTTCGTGCATTGGCTGATAATGCAGGCTTATCCTTACTTTGCCCACCAGATGCATCCCTTGCCTGACTAGCTGACCAACTAGATGACTCTCCCCGATAGTTACTTTCCCGGGTAAAACCTGGCTGAAATTTCTTCTTATCACCCTGTTGTATAGAGCTACCCTGTACTGCCTGAGCTTTGTGTATTAACACGTAATCATCTGCCGCTATGCCTGCCTCCTCTATCCTTTTGACATCACGATCCTCTAAATGAATACGTAAACTAACTGGTAATCCATTTTTAATGTCCTGTAAGATCAACAACTCCCGTAACTCGGTATATGACTCTACCTGATGAGACACCACCCATTTATCAAACATCCCTGCCTTCTTAGCCACACACTCACTATAAGACTGACCCTGCGTTTTTCTCAACTAGCTATACCGTAAACGATAATCCTCAGGTCGTAATTCATACGCCCTCAACACTGCCGCCTTAACTAGGTCGTACTGACTTGCTCGCTCATCACTCATTGAATTATAAGCTACACTAGCCTTCCCCTTAAACTTAGACACGGCTAACAATGTCCACTTAGACTGCAGCCAATTTAGCTGCTTAGCGGCCCGTTCAAAAGTTGGAAGAACATATCTACCTCCTGGTCATCAAATACCGGCACTGATCTATAAGCCTCCGACATGTTAAACCCATTTCCGGCTTCCCGTCTAACTTCTTCAGTATTCAACTTTAACTCATGTTCCACTTTTAATTTTGCTAACTGGAATTCTCTATCCCTATCTCTCTCTCTCTCTCTCTCTCTCTCTCTCTCTCTCTCTCTCTCTCTCTCTCTCTCTCTCTCTCTCTCTCTCTCTCTCTCTCTCTCTCTCTCTCTCTCTCTCTCTATCTCTCTCTCTCTCTTCTCTATGTCTATCTCTATCTCTATCTTCTCTATCCCTTTCTTCTCTTTATCTCTCTCTCTATCTCTATCTTCTTTTTTTTCTCTCTCTCTATCTAATGCACGTTCTTCTCTTTCGTACTCAAGCTTTTTAAAAGCTAATTGTTGTTCCACACTTAACTCATTTATCTCTATCTCTGGAACAATCTCACTGTCTTCCATAACAGGACTATCACCAAAAACTTCCTGGATAATAATTGTCCTTATATCTCCTAAGGTTTTAGCTGATATTAAATCAATTTCTCGCTCACCCGCGATTTCATCTAACTCGGCCTTACGTGCTCGCTTAATCTCCACTACACTGAGCATAGGCCTATCCAGCAAATTCTTATCCATGTTTAGATATGACGCACTTATTATTAATTAATTTTCTAGTGAACAACGTTGCTACTTCTAGTTATTTGTAAAATTAATTTATAAAGCCCCCATTTATAAACAATACTTTTTTTAAATATGCATGTCCCGATTCAGATCCCGGACGAGCGCCCCAATTTTCTACTCCTGTCACGGGGATTCTATAATACCCGTAACTGAATGAAACACGATTGTCCAAATATCTCTCCTAACTGTATATCTATTAGATCTCTTTGTAACAGGCAGTTATACCCGCTGTGGCTTGACTCTAGGTATGATCAGAGATAAGATCTTATATAAAGTATATATTATTATAGCACGTTTAGTTCACTAGAAAACACAACAAAAACAAAATACACTTTGGAATCTGTATTAACCTACGCTGACAAATGTACTGCCGCAGTAGTTAATTAATAACAAGAATAATAACAACCCAGAACTGATCACTTAATTAGTTAATCTCTAGGTGTCTAGTTTACACAATATGCTAATCACTTCACCGTGACACAACACCTACACGTGTGATAATTGAGAAACGCTAACACACACACGTGTGATAATTGAGAAACGCTTCCAGGGGGACTTAATTAATAAAGGAATTACAGCTCTATTCCTAACTGGTTAATTTTTAATTAACCCTAACTACTCATTCAATAACCTTGTAACACAGAATTAATACTGGTACCTATCACAATAAAGACAATAACCTACAGTTTACCTAGGTCCTCTAGGATGACTGGCTAAGCTTTATATATAATTATTTAGGACAGTGAGCCTACAGATTACTGCGTCAGATGACCGGCAGCACCGTCTAAATAATATTGGTATAATACCGTATTAAAATATTTAAAGTCACATCAATCACATCAAGGTTATACACACAGCAGAAAATATATATTTACCAAAGTCCCGTCTGAACTAATATAGATCGTTCAGTGGACGACGACCGTTCCCCTCGGATACTTCCAAATGTTTCTCGTCGATATCTCTAAAACCCTAGCTATTTATTCAAAACTCTCAGAGACAGCGAATATCGCCTGGGGGTACAAGGCGGTACCTCACGTATCATGTGGATTTTCCACAACCACCACGCCGGCATTTTTTTCTCTGATCGTCAGACTGGCTGTCGCCATTCCGCGAGCAATCCCCTGGCCATAAACAGCACTACCGGAGATATTACGTAACTACTAGCCACATGGCCTCCACACCTGCTCTGGGTGTGTATTAGGCGTAAAGCTCGACGACCGTCGCGCAAAGGTATTACGTAACAAGTTGCCCATCTGGGCTAAGTGCATTTGGAACTGCACACGGCCTTCTAAAACAATTAATATCGCCACAGGCGAAAAGAAATTAAGAGCATGTACCGTCACATGTGTTATAAATGCCCGGATGCGTCGGTTAACGCACTTTTATTTTAATGTAGTATATTTCCCTATTCCTAGAGTAGAGGAAATATCCTTTTTGAGGTGGGGGTGTGTGACGGTACATGCTCTTAATTTCTTTTCGCCTGTGGCGATATTAATTGTTTTAGAGGACCGTGTGCAGTTCCAGTTGCATTTAAGCCCAGATGGGCAATTTGTTACGTAATACCTTCGCGCGACCGTGCATTCCAATATGTACTTAGTCTAGCTGTGGAGGCCATGTGGCCAGTAGTTACGTAATACCTCTGCGAGTGCGGTTTTTACAACCGTGATTTTGGCGAATGGCGACAGCCAGTCTGACGATCAGAGAAAGATATGCCGGCGTGGTGGCTGTGGAAAATCCACATGATAAGATTCAGTACAGCCTTGTACCCCCAGGCGATATTCGCTGTCTCTGAGAGTTTGAATAAATAGCTAGGGTTGTAGAGATATCGGGGAGAAACATTTGGAAGTATCCAGGGGCACGGACGTCGTCCACTGAACGATCTATATTAGTTCAGACGGGACTTTGGTAAATATATATTTTCTGCTCTGTGTATAACCTTGATGTGTTTGATGTGACTTTAAATATTTTAAAAGTGTATTATACCAATATTATTTAGACGGTGCTGCCGGTCATCTGACGCAGTAATCTGTAGGCCCACTGTCCTAAATAATTATAAAAAGCTTAACCAGTCATCCTAGAGGACCTAGGTAAACTGTAGGTTATTGTCTTTATTGTGATAGGTACCAGTATTAATTCTGTGTTACAAGGTCACTGAATGAGTAGTTAAGGGTTAATTAAAAATTAACCAGTTAGGAATAGAGTTGTAATTCCTTTATTAATTAAATTCTCCTGGAAGCGTTGCTCAATTATCACACGTGTGGATGTTGTGTCACGGTGAAGTGATTAGGATATTGTGTAAACTAGACACCTAGAGATTAACTAATTAAGTGATCAGTTCTGGATTGTTATTATTTGTTGTTGTTAATTAACTACTGCGGCAGTACATTTGTCAGCGTAGGTTAATACAGATTCCAAAGTGTATTGTGTTTTTGTTGTGTTTTCTAGTGAACTAAACGTGCTATAATAATATATACTTATATAAGATCTTATCTCTGATCATATCTAGAGACGAGCCACAGCGGGTATAACTGCCTGTTACAGAGAGATCTAATAGATATACAGTTAGGAAAGATGTTTGGACAATCGTGTTTCATTCAGTTACGGGTATTATAGGATCCCCGTGACAGCGCTCCACATAATATTTTAATAAAGATGCTCATAAAGACGTTTTCAGTGCAGTTTAGTGTTGTATATTGCGGATGATAATTTTTGTTTTTAATGTCATTAAAATAGCACTGGAAACGGGCGGGAGGGAGTTGACAGGACCCATGTGACCTTTCTCTGAATCTGCCAATGAGAAGGAATGAATGAGGGGTTTTTTAACGACGCACTCAACACATTTTGATTACGGTTATGGCGTCTTAACCATACTAAGGACAACACACGTGATGAGAGGGGAAACCCGCTGACACTACGCAATGGGCTATTCTTTCCGATTATGCTGCATCCCACAGACAAGATAGTACACACCACGGTCTTAGTTACACCATTTGTGGCCCACAGACGGGAATAGATCCCATACTGACCACACTGGACTGCGTGCCGCACCTAACAACAATGAGAATGCTTGCGATTAAAAACAAACGCATACGTCGATTCCGCTAAAGCCTGAAAGAGTGTGATTTATGTTAATTAAAAACGTAATTTCCTCATTCTAGCGTGAATGTCAAATGAAAGGTGTGTCTTGTTGGGTAACTGCGTCCTAGTTTTCTTTAATCTTTTAACGGTGAATGTCCGTTTAAATGTGTGAACCGGCTTCGGCGGTGTCGTGGTTAGGCCATCGGTCTACAGGCTGGTAGGTAATGGGTTCCGATCTCAGTCGAGGCATGGGATTTGTAATCCAGATACCGACTCCAAACTCTGAGTGAGTGCACCGCAAGGCTCAACCACTTGCACCGACCAGTGATCCATAACTGGTTCAACAAAGGCCATGGTTTGTGCTATCCTGTCTGTGGGAAGCGTAAATAAAAGATCCCTTGCTGCTAGTCGGAAAGAGTAGCCCATGTAGTGGCGACAGCGGGTTTCCTCTCAAAATCTGTGTGGTCCTTAACCATAACCATATAACCGTAAATAAAATGTGTTGAGTGCGTCGTTAAATAAAACATCTCTTTTTTTTTTCCCTGTGAATGTCCGTCGTTTTGACTTAACCGTGTCTTGTGTAACTGTGAGCTGGACTCCATTTTGTTTTATTTTTGTCAAAGAAATGGAGGTTTCAAATGGGATGTATGCGGCCATCGGGACTGATTGAACGCTGACACATTTCTCGTTTCTACCGCCAGGTTGGTGGGATTTGCCTCCACGTCGCCTGACTTTTGTCAACATGTTTTCCGTGACTCGTATGATGGCCATTCTGCAGATCGCCACGGTTGTTCGCGTTTACAATCTACATGTCCGAGCCTGTCCAATCAGCATTGGAAGATTGACCACCCCGCCAAATAGGAAGCGGGGTCGGCCCCTACTACTCTTTTCTAGACTTTACTTTGTTTTATATTAATACCATCTCGTATCCTACCACCACTACACCAACCATGACGATTGGATTATACTGTAGCCTGATACCCTCTCGTTCAGACGGATCAGGCTTCTCAAGATCTGTATTTCAGTACAGCACTACACCTTCCACGTCTAATGACCGTCACTCTAGGGGTTTTCTTGACGGGATGCAAACAATCTCCTCCCAACAAGCTGTTTACTTCAACGGCCTTAACGAGGCCACACACGTGGCCATATAGATCGTACTTTCAAATTTTAGACCGTCGTTCAAAAATTTATGTCGAAATTACTTCTTCTTTTAAAATGTTATTAAATAGTCCGATCCTCTCTTCTTTCTCGTATGTATATTTGGTCGGTCCTTATAAAATACTCCAAAGTATATAAATATTTGACCCAGCAGTCAATTCCTTTTCATTTTTGGTTTGGTAACTTTTTCACTATTTGTTATTTTCAAAAGTCTGTCCATTTCCAACTCTACCACCCCTCCACCCCAAACACCCCTCCCTTGGCAAAGTCAGACATTGTGCCCGGAAGAGACGTGCTTGAACCTTAATTGGATATAGGCACGTTAATATGTTATCCAATACAACTGTGTTCTAGTTGTTTTTAACTGCGAGTGCCCGTCGTTTTGAATTAGCCGTGTTTTGATGTGTAACTAAGTCCTAGTTGTTTTTAATATATTAACGGTGAATGTCCGTCGTTTTAACTTACCCGTAGTTTGTTGTGTAACTGTGTTCTAGTTGTTCTTAACGTTCTAATAACGGTGAAAGTACGTCGTTTTGACTTAGCCGTGTCTTCTTGTTTAACTATGTCCTAGTTATTATTAACCTTTTAAATGTGAATGTCCGTCGTTTTGACTTAGCCATATGGGTGTAAGCAAGCATATCAAACGTTATCTGGTTTATTATATTTTTATGTCATTCTGACTTATTCACAAAGCGATCTATGAAGATAAATATTCAACATAATGATTGTGTCATACAACTAGAGATTATTACCGCGTACGTGTGTCACGTGACTGATAAATATGTGTCTATCAGTATCAGCTAATTCAAAGAGTCCCAATCAAAACCTAAATCAGATGCAACAGAATTGGTTTTGTTAGGTGTGGGGGGGGGGGGGGGGGGGGGGGGGGGGGTTGTATACCAATTAGGGAACGGGACGTAGCCTAGTGATAAAGCGTTCGCTTAAAGGGACATGCCCTAGTTTTTAAACACTAACGCATATTATTGACTATTATAACCGTTTTTGATAACTTAAGTCATACTTTACTTAGATTTTATTGTTTAGATTATCAATTTCCGTACATTCGAAGTGTGTTTGGTCATCCTGGTGTTTTTAATATCACAAAATGCATTTCTCATATTTTTAAAAACGCACGTGCGTCTGAGAAGTAATAGTTATGGAGTAGAGTTTTAGTCTATTTTAGAGGGTATTTCACTTTTTCAAAGTCACAGACTCATGTTTCACTCAATTGTAACTTTATCCAAATGTGTTACTGGTTTGTAGATTAACTAAACTTAGTGTTAATTTTCACGGGTTAAAACTAGGTATGTCCCTTTAATGAATGGTATGTCTAGGATCGACTCTCTTCGGTGGGTCCACTGGACTGTTTCTCGTTTCAGCAAGTGCTCTACAACTGGCGTAACAAAGACCGTGGTATGTACTATCCTGTATGTAAAAGATCCATTGCTGCTAATTAGAAAAAGTAGCTCACTGCGTGGCGGGAGCGGGTTTCCTCTCTCATTATCTGTGTGGTTCTTAACCAAATGTCCGACACCATATAACCATGATTAAAATGTGTTAAGTGTGTAGATAAATAAAACATTCCTTCCTTCCTTTCCAATCACCGTCTTATACTGGTACGCCAATGTCATGGTATGCACTAACTGTTTACGGGAATAAAGGATCCATTGTTTCGGTAAGAGTAGGCTATATGACGTGTTTAATGTTTTATACAGGTCAGGTCAGGTCAGAGAGTTTAACGTGCACATTCAGAGCAAGCTGTTGTAGCGCACGCCTGTCCTGGGCGTAGGTGTCGGCCTCAGCCGGTTCCTCCGTCCGGGACAGGAAAGGGGTGGGGAGGGTGAAGGGGCCACCGCCTGCTCTGGCAGGTGCAAGGGAGCACCCTTCATATTGTTTCTTCTGGCTTATATTGACTGGATGAGGCGCATGCGTGCTGTCCGACTTGCGTCTAATGCGTTTGCCGCTTACATTTTGAGCATATACACCATATACGATTATTTCATTGCGGCTAGCCGCATGCGTTTTGCACACACGCATCCCGTCTAGACGCTCTTATTGAAACTAATGTATTTCAATTTATTAATGTTTTAGCCTTAACACACGCACGCACCGCATCCAGTCGATATGAGCCTTAAGACCGAATCACACTGTCGTACTGATAGTGAAACATACCCTGGTACGGTGACCGACCATACGGCGTTTGACAGAGTCAACAACGCTTTAGATGCTCACAGCGGAGTTTTGTGTTGTAAATGCCCGTTTATTTTCTTGCTTTTCTCGATAGTTTCTCTCATACTGTAGCAAACGACACAACTGGAAAATGTCATTCTTTGAATTTTGAGGGTCGCATAAAGCGCTAATTGGAATGATTGACAACTTAGCACTCACGTGTCAAACAGCTTGGAGAAATTTGCTAAATATTCAGTTTAGACGTTAGCAACATTACAATCAAAATCGTCTGTACGAGTATGACAGAACAAAGTTACTGCGGCCGAGCGGCCTGTCAAAATCGATAACCAGGAATGTCAGGGTATGCCTGGTGGCCACAAACCAAGTGATATGGGCTGTCGTTTGTCAAAAAAAAAAAATAATAATAAAATAAAATAAAATAAAATAAAATAAATAAACATTTAAAATGTATAATAAAATGCAAGATACACATTGATGTCACATGTTAAGAGTAGCTTCTTATTACAAAGGGTTTCTTCTCATAACAGTTGAGATTAGCCTATGTTGTGAGTGAATCAGTGAGTTTCCTCTCCCATAAAGTCAAATAAATCCTGACATGCAGTTTATAAACAAAATATACGAATACACATATTATATACAAACTACAATGCTCACAAACGTGGACGTTTAATGTTTATTTTGTTTAACGACACCACTAGAGAACATTGATTTAGTCTTCATTGGCTATTTGGTGTGAAACATTTTGTAATTTGTACATGTAGTCTTAGAGAGGAAACCACTACATTTTTTTCAGTTAATAGCAAGCGATCTTTTATAAGCACCATTCCACAGACAAGAGAGCACATACTACAGCTTTTGATATATCGGTCATGGTGCTCTAGCTAGAACGGGAAATAGTCCAATGGGCCTACCGATGGGGATCGATCCTAGACCGACCGCGCATCAGGCAAGCGCTTTACCACCAACAGACGGTTCCCTCTCTGTATAACTCCATAGGAGTTTACTTTTGTACTGCATACTTTTATTGCTATATTATTTGGTTGAATTCTGTTTTTAATCTGTACACAAGGTGAAACTTAAATAAATAATTTGTCTGTCTATTTGTATGTGTGTATGTCTGTCTATTTGTATGTATGTCTGTCCATCTGATTGTCTGTCTGTCTGCACCTACTCACTTCAGTCCTGGGCAGAATAACGAATTGCATATTTAATTATTGACTGGAAGGAACGTCCTAAGTAATACTACGTATATTAGATGATTGTTCGTCTCACATTAACAGAAGCCCGCTGTGGGCGATCCATCGACGTGCTATATAGACATAGATTTAGGAAAGACGAGGTCGTTTCTTGTGAATCAAGAAACCATAAAATAATACAAACCATTCAGCAAGCAACATTTGCACTTCTATAAATACACACTTTTCACACCATGTCACTAGTTTTCAAATAGCCACTATACGTTATGTAAAAATGACAAAGTATTCCATTATTTAAACAAAATATTTTATTTCATAAATGAATATTGTCACATTATAACAAACATGATATTTTTATCTTTTGACATGCAGCATATTGCAATGTACAACTTACCAAGTGCAGTAATATGTAGTGTGTACTATGCATGTCCAATGTAAAGGTTTTGTAAATTTCAATACATTTTTTCAAACAAATATTAAAATCAGTCCACTTTTAAAATAGTGTAAAAACTTTAAAATTTACATTTCCTGTGTATACTAGATTGCTTTAGGCATATACATGTAATTATTATGATGGAAACAAAATATAGATAATTATACATATTGCATTTGAATATGCATTGTACTTTATATGCATTGAATAGAACTAGTTATGTAGAAATCATTTAAGAAGACAAAACAAATTGATAACAATAAACATGATAAAAATACAGTTCATCTTGGATACTAAATTTTTGCTATTTTCGTGACGGCTATTAAATGTCTGGGCTTTTTCCATTTTATTGCTTTCGGAAAACTGATAATTTTATAACAACTAATGGTAGTCTACATTTTAATACTCGATAAATTTATACACATTTTTAGCATATAACATTATTTGAAGAAATATGAACGACAACACAGTTATTGTAATCGAAATCGTATCTCTAAATAAGGAATAGTCAAAGGGATATTTTTCGCATGAATCACCGTCACATGTTTTGTCTATAAGAGGACTGCCATTCCCCAGGACGAGAAATGCTGTCAATAATAAAATATCAACGATCTTAACATTTAGCGAAATCCAAATAAGTGACATTTAAGCGACCTAGAACTTTAGCGAGGTCATCATATCAGAAACTACAAAAAGAATAAGCTTCACTTGTAGGATCAGCTGAAATAATGTTTTTGACGAATCTGACGTTATGCAGCTTACAGACATCTTGAATTTAGAGAGAATTGTAGTAATGTGCATGCTAACTAGTTTTGTTTGCTATCCGTTTAGTTTAATCAATATAGTTTGTTACCATCGTTGTGACTGCAGTTAATCACAGACAAAGCAATTGCACAAACAGTGTTTGTTTTGTTTTTTAAGAGTCATAAAATATTAGCGTCTTGTATGATCTCGCTACATTTGCTAGTATTTTATGCTCGTTAACATTTCCTGATTACAGTAGTTTACGGGACGTTTCGTACCCGATTCGGTTCAACCCTGGACGTTTCGTACTCGATTCGGTTCGTCCCTGGGCGTTTTATATCGGAAACATTTCGTCCCCTGGTCATTTATTGCACGCTTGTACATTCATAGTGATTGGTCTGCATTAGTTCGTTGTTTGCTTGCGAGATTTTAACTATTTTCCCCAGGAGGACTATCAATCCCAAGAATCGTTTTCCAAATGAAGTTGTGAAATCTAAACGTAAAGAAATACTACTAGAGTACCAGACGACAGCCTCGTTGTTTGGCGCGCGTTATCTCCCCCACAACGACCACCATATATGCCACGTGACCGGAGCACTGACTAGGAGGAAACGGCGAACAGATGTCCACTGTTGACCACTCCTTGCATAAAGTGATAACGTTACGACACGATTAGCTGTGATTACGTCACGCCAGTTTATGAGCGTTGCCTGGACAACAGAGCACTCCCTGACAGTTTGTGTAGAGAGTTAAAACCAAGAACACTGCAGCTAGTTCACCCGGCCTTGTGGGTGTGGGTAATTTTTGGCATGCTTCCATCAGAGAAATGTTCGAGCACGCCTGTCGGCACAACCTCTGACTTTGCCAGAATTCTGTCCATGACAGGGAGCGCTGGGGGGGGGGGGGGGGGGGGGTGATTTCGAGCTATGGCTTTACGTTTTTTTTAGTATTGGCTAAATGATAAATAACAAAATGTATATATGTAAATAAATAACAAAATAAATGGGGAAAATCAAAACAAAACAAAAACACACAAAAAGACCAAACAATAGTAGTTAATAACTTAGATGGGCAAGCCGAAAAGGTTAAAGGTAAATTGTGCCATTTTGTGTGGGTGTCCAAATACAAAATAGACGCTTGGATAACCAATGAATGAATGAATGAATGAATGAATGTTTTACGACACCCCAGCACGAAAAATACATCGGCTATTGGGTATCAAACTATGGTAATGCAAATAAATAAAATAAATCAACATCAATATAAAAATTCAAGACTTAAACAAAAACAGTGTAAAGAACTGTGCAAAAACACAAATATCACAGAATTTTACGGATACTGAATTTTACTCAAAACTTCAATTTTGTGCTGTATTGGCCATTCTCAAAGAGAATGTTACACCCCTGCACCACGGTGAGGTTACAGCACACGCAGGGGTTTGGATAACCAAATAAAGATTCGAAGCCAATTCTGAAAGTGTCATCCAACAAACCCCAATAATAGCTCATAAGAGCAAAATAAATAAGTGATCTTCATACTCAACTAGATTACATGTACATAAAAGAAGAAAACACCGATCCAAGCGCATCGACCCCCACACGCCCCAAGGCAGACGGGTCCACCCAGAAAATAGGAGAGGGAAGGAGTCGAATCGGGTTAAATTAAATGCTATTTTTCCTAACAGTCGTATGCTTATTACTATTCGATTATTACTGTTCACAACAAACAAACAAAAAATAATAATAATATTTTGGACTTAATCCTACGGGACATTCAAATTTCAATAGCACCACAAGTGCCCCCGCCCGCTACCGACCCTGGTCGGGCTGCTGGTTATCTCTGGCACTTGCCAGCGCGCTCTCCTCCCACCTCAAACCCTTTCCTGTCCTGGACGGAGGAGCCGCCATGCGACATAGAACCCTTGGACCAGACCAGACCAGGTAATTAATTTTGTCGTCAATCGCATCCTGCCATGATAGTCCTGTGGGTAGGCTACTTGACTTAAGGTTGACAAGTGAATATTACTAGTACTAGCAAGTAATCAAAAACATTTTAAACTAGGCAAATTGTTTGTTTTTCAAAAGCCTTGACTTCTCAGCTGCCGTAATCCGATTCGGTATAGCTGATATTTGCAACCGTTGATATTCGTCTCAATTAACATTTTAAAATAATTTTATATAATAAAAAAATGTGTGATGTAAAATTCATAATTAATCTAGCTTTTAAAAAAACCCCTAAGAAAACGCTTAGCAAAACGCTATGTATTTTAATAAACACAAATTTAAAATTTAGAACATTTTAACTACTTTTAAAGTGAGCACTTTACCATTAAGTACTTCTAGTCACCAAACGGATCCATACAAAGTGTGACCGAACCAACGAACCAACCAACCGATGAATGAAGGAATCAATTAATGAATCAATTAATGAATCAATTAATGAATCGATGAATACTTTACGGCACCGTGACCCCAGTACAGAAACCACATCGACTATTTTGGACTAAATGAATGAATGTTTGACGACACCCCAGCATGAACAATACGTCGGCTATTGGGTGTCAAACAAGGGGAAGTACATGAAGGAATGTTTGACGACACCCCAGCATGAACAATACGTCGGCTATTGGGTGTCAAACAAGGGGAAGTACATGAATGAATATTTGACGACACCCCAGCATGAACAATACATCGGCTATTGGGTGTCAAACAAGGGGAAGTACCTGAATAAATTATCAATATCAATGTAAAAATTCTAAAGTTAAATTAAAAAGTGCAAAGAGCTGTGCAGAAATATAAATATCACAGGTAAGTCAATTTATAGACTATTGGGTGACAGAGAAATCTATGTGACAATCAACATCCACACATAAAATTATAAAAATTGTCAGTACAATACATATTCAAAAAGATACCTTCAGAAAAGACATGTATCAACATAACATACTAAAAATATAATCTTCAACAAAGTCAAAAAAGCATAATGGAAACAGTATATGGAGCTATGGCAAGCAAACCAATATTACTCCGATCTATCAACATAAAACTGAAAACAGAATCACTGATGCTTACATAAGTAATTAAAATGTTTTACGAATATGCTGTATTGTTGCTGTATTATATTTGAAAAATGGCATATTATATTATACTGATTATATTACATTTGAAAAATGACATTCAGGTATATCATATTTGAAAAGATTACATTCAGGTATATCATATTTGCAAAAAGTAAATCCGTCTTATATAGAGATAAGACATGGGATGTGTTAAAGTTTAATTGAGGACATTACAAATAGGACGCAAAAGGGTTGTGAAAACTTTAGACTAGCTACTAATTAACAATTAATATTAATATTTTCAAAGTTTGCCATTCAATATTGTCCTAACACAAAGTTATTTCGGCACATATAGTAACCAAGACATAAAAAAATGGCACAGTAGCATACCATGTCAAATAACATACTAGAATAACTTATACAGATACTCGGTGTACACTTAAAGTTAGCATTTGTAAAGCATCTGAACACATATTAGGAAAAACAAAACACGTTTAGTTTAGAACCCTGATAGTGTTTAATAACAACGTGTCGAGTTAATTCTTATAGCCTACTATTTTCTCCATGTATCGACCATCACATACCCTTATATACTCTTATGAGCGCCAAGACGAGTTAGAATGTAATCATGCCAACATAATAATTGAGTTTTACCGTCAAATCTAATATTTAATAACATATTTTTTTTAATTAATAGCAGAATGTGCTCGTAACATTATTAAGGATTTATATTGATATACGAAAAGTGTGGTGAGGAGATTTCATAATTTCTGTTTGTGAAAACACAATTGACGTTTATTCTCTGCAGATGAATAAATAATGACCAGTAACCGCCTAGTAATCAAATATCCACACGATTTTAATCCACAGATAGTGAATTCAAGTATGCTGATTACATCATATGACATGTTAATAATATGTCAATGACAAACATCATGCTAAACACAAATGTACAATAGGTTTTTATCAATATTTACGTTTTGTTTGTTTACTGGAGCAATTAATTCTAAAGTTATAAAAAATAATAAACCGATTATGAACTTCAAAATTAATAAATGTTTATGAAGTTTTATTTGTAAATATGGGTGTTAAAGATTTTTTCGCGAATTTTTTTTACATTTAAATAGTATTAGTTTCTAGTACATATGCTAAAATAGTATTATTTTCTAGTACACATGCTAAATATAACAAGTTTATTTCAGCCTAGTTGTTGCAATAAAGAACAGAGCCTAAGAAAGTAACTTCGATTATTTTTT
>NC_054706.1:75311626-75491626 GCF_016097555.1 Gigantopelta aegis | reverse complement strand
TCAGCTATTAGCTAAAACAAATGTAAGCACATGAATAAACTGATGATCGGCATGAGTATAAAACATTTATAATAAAACGTAGCGCACAGACATTAATTAATAACTATTAGTACTTGAAGTTAATTATTTGTTGTCTTTACGTCCAGCCTGACTATACACGTGCTCTGTTAAAATGTATTTATTGCCAACGGTTAATAATATCTGGTTTTCATCTTCATGATCGTGAAATAAATGGTATTTCAATAAAGTAATTAATAATTGTTTAGTTCACAAAATAACCTCTATAGAAATAAACATACATATTTGACATTCGATCACACTCGACTCTTTTGGCATCAACTTATGTTTAATAGAACAATTGAATATTTTTATTTGCTATTAAATATCCGACTAATGTACTTATATTCTGCAATATCATTATACCCAGTGAGACAGACATAAGTAAAACAATGTATCAAACCTTGATCGTACCAATACCTAAGACTACATATGCTCGTTTGGCATGTATTCTTCAAAATAAAACTACAAATAAACATTAATCCCGTGGGGTTTATGTCTGTTGTATACGGTAGATTGGTATACGGTTTTATATTATACAATGTCGAGAAAAAAAGTGATTTTTGGTTTTTTGCTTTAGTAATAATTATTGAAAACTATAAATAAAAGTTAATTATGAATTTTTTGTTCTTATCATTTTAGTGTAATTGTAAGAGAATATAAAGAAAGTATATGGAATGTTTTGAGCTTTGTGGTTACAGTTAATCATTGCCAACAAAATTTATATGAACGATAAAACCGTATCCGTGATCAAGACCGTATCTCTGTACAACACAGAGTGGAATGTGTATTTGGCAAAATAGTCGATGGTTTCATGAATCTCTATCTAGGACAAAAATTATTAGTAAATTATGTTTTAAATTCTTTAATCTCTGTGATAACATCTTACACATCAATACTAAAGCTATTAATACCAGTAAACAAAACTCAAATGTGAACAATAACTAAGAAAGTTATTTTCTTTTATTCGTATGTTTTTCTTAACTATAAAAACAAAATCTGTAAGGGAATAAACTAGCAACTGAGCCGTGTCATACGTTTCACGTTTTGAATATTCATATTCATATTTTTTTTTTTTGTTTTTTTTTCAAATCAACTAAAAACAAAACTAAAAGCCAACCTGTTACGTGCGAGTTGGACAGCGAGACTTTGTTAAAGAGAACTACCTGAAACGTAACATCGATCTCCCCAGCAGATGTCGCCCAATCTGGGTTCAACATCAGTGTTCTCCCTGTTCACTTGTCAGCTACTAGAACGGGTAGAGCCTTTGAACATTGTTCTTTTAAATCCCGTCAATTACCATGATAACGCACGGAACGATTTCGTCATTAGAACTATGGTGATTTATTTTCAATTAAAAATGCGCCAAGTCGTGCGGCACAAGCGATGGGAAATGCCAGCAACTGGGATGGGGGGGGGGGGGGGGGGGGGGGGGGGGGGAAGTAAAGCATTAAGTCTTTTTTCAAAAGGGAGGCAAGGGTATGGTGGTAACGTATTATCTTTAGAGATGGGAGGGCTAGTGCTCCCTGCCGCCCCGCCCTCACCTACCCAGCCCTGCACCTTTCAGACGCCCATGTGTGATTAACGCTATAGTGTCCAATGTCATTCGAGTCAGTAGTAGCGATGTCAGTATTCATTGAGCTTTTCGTAAATGTAACTAACATTTGGTCCATTAACCTTTTTTATGAAACAAATTATTATGTAATTTTTTAAAATCATATAATAATGACAGTAACATGTAATATAAATTCATTAATTTTTTTTTTTTAAATTGTAATCAACCGACATACACAATAACATTTCCACAATAATCCTTTTGTAATCAGATTAACTATAACATAACATAAAAACAGCAATGTAATTTTTTAAATTATAATTAAAACTTTCGTAAAAAAACAAACATTCATAAGTACTTACTACTGTTACTACTGGTCTTTACTACTTTGTACCTCACTACAATACAACGATGAGAAACCCGCGCACACTATAAGGTCTAGAGTACACAGTGCGGTACCGGAGCTTTGCCTGCGTTTCAGATTAAACAACTCTTCGCTTTTCGTTCGTTAAGATTGTATGTCATTTATTATCTATTAAACACACAAGCCAAGATGCCCAGTACCCATGACAACACACAAAGCCTCGCCCAAAGCTGCCGTTCAGCTATTTAGACAGTGGACCGAAATAGCTTGGGTAAACTGTTTATCCTAGTTAAACAGAATCTCGCTACGATTCCACATGGTTATGTATCGATTTGTGGAATATAGAATAATGTTGGAATGAACAATACGTAGACTCGTCTTACAAATGGACATGTGTTTAAAGGCACGGTGGAAGCAAGTAAACAATGGACAGGGGGGGGGCTAATTGACTGACAGACGGGGCGCAAAGAGCCCGAGTTTCTAGTAGGTCCAGGCGCATCCAAGGTCGTCTGGAAAGGTTTGTAAAACAGGATGTCATCAAATGCAATTCCATGTGCAAGACGGGTTATGTACTGTCCAGGGAAAGATCTCCTTGGGAGTGGCTGTCCTCATACAGACAAGGCACTAGATAGAGATTCATGAAGTCAACCACTATTTTGACCAACAACCTTTAGACTGCGTAGTGCAGAGATACGATCTTGATCGCGTGTAATGATTTTGTTGTTCAGATTCTACAAGTAAAATGCATCAGGACAAACGATGCAATAAAACAATTTTCATCATCACGGATGGCGATTTTGTGGTTTAGATTTGTTATACACATGAATACATAAATATATACATGTATATATAAATACAACAGACATGTACCAAATTGATGGATCAAATGAAATAATGACTTACAATAAACAACTGAATGTCCAAATGAAATGATTAATTACAATTACAGTCGCAATTATGAATAATAATAATAATAATAATAATAATAATAATAATAATAATAATAATTGTATCTAAAAATGTATCTTAACTGGTTTGACACAATTGGTAGCGCGTCTATATCATCTACAGGACTTTGGGGTGACTCCTGCGGAAATTATCTATCAATAGATTTTCTAAATTGCAATTTCCTGAGTTTTAGAAATAACATTCATAATAGTTAATGCTGATATATGTCAATACATTTTAATTGACAATTATTGTGGTTATCAATTTGTGGAATACTTTGTTTAACATTCGCCATAACTGAACGATGTTATAGAGTTTTTATTTAATTGTGTAACCATTAATTTCATCTATATTATATTTGCATTGGAATGTTTTGTAATCGTCAAACTACATAATATAGACCTTGGTGGGTTTTTTGTTATTGTTGTTACCGTACTTTATACCAAATGGAATGAATGACACACCAGCAAGAACAACACACTAGCTGGTAGGTGTCAAATAGAGGAGTGGTGAAGAATTAAAGTCAACATCAATACAAAATATCAAAAACTATCAATAAAAGACAGGGTCAACTACTATGAAAGAAATCATGACGCAGATCAAGATTATCATAACATTTCCAATATAAAATACAAAAAGATACCAACATACTGTTATGCATAATGGTCAAACCACGGAACTAGCGTATGGAGCGGTCATAAACAAACAAAAAACAAATACATTATGTACAAAGCCAAAGCACCAATCTATCAACATAATTTATCACAGATCATTTTAAAACGAAAACACATATACAAACACCAATCCCAATGATGGTTATAGAAATAATGTTTTAAATACAAAAGATACTGGAGAATGGTACTATACGTCTAAAACAAGAATTGATTACGAATACATGATTTTAGAGTTGCTATTGTAATCCGATTTGTCCAACTGGATGACAAAACATGTTTCTGACGCTGGACACTGGTTTAAAGCTCCGGTGGTACCAAACTGTTAACACGACATATTCACTACATAAGGAAAGCTGTTGCTTTACATTTGTCCTATACAAAAACAGGAAGTGAAAAAAATCAATATATTTAGCGATTTCACTTTAAATAGAGGTTTCTCTTTTATAATGCTAAACCGGAATTTACCACAATCACTTGTTAATTGTTACAAGTGAAATTCACATTGCAGCTACTGTATTGTTAAATATATTTTACAGGTATTTTGTTCTTATTCTATTAAATGGTATGTACAATATATATGTAAGCTGTGTCCTGTACAAGATAGCATTTAACTGTCAAATATTGTCACACTATTAAATAACTTTGCTGTATGTTATTTATTTACCATATAGCATATTTCTAAATATATATTATAATTATGACAAGAACACAAAACAATTTTTAAAACGCCAATAAACCAATAATAAGCATATTTCTACATTTCGAGAGTACAATTACAGTCAGCAGATAGATGTCCGGTCTTGATCAATTTATGGTGCCGACACATTGGTGTGTATGATATATTACTGATATTGTTAACATAATTCCACATACGTTTGGAAAGGTAATTTATTTTAAAAAAAACAAAAAAAACAAAACAATTCTTTTAGATAGCTTTTTCTTGTGGGGGTATATAATATGGATATTGTTAAAATAAGTCGACAAACAGTTGGAAAGATGATTTATGAAAAAAATCTCAAATTGCTAAATTTTAATTGTTTCATGTTTTACTTATTGTGTTTTGTGGGTGGAATACATCCATTATGTGCTTACACCAGGCATGCTCGGTTCACAAAGTAAACAATAAGGTATTCATTTTGACTACAAGTGACATTGAAATATGTCCTGAACTGAAAAAAAAAAAATAATAAAAAACACCTGTTCCTTTGTTATGAGATCACCACCATGACATAAAAAAAACTGAAACAGGAATTTCCCGCCGTTAAGCTGACTAGTGGGACTGGCGTTATTAATATACATGTTCAGATTCAACATAGCGACTTTCTCATTTCATCAGTTACATCAGCAATCTCTAGCTACATATGCTACATAAAAATGTAAATTTTTCTCTTGTTATTCATCTCCATGAATCCACAGTGAATGCAAGCACGTGTCAAATATGTGAATCATTGATTATTTCTCAGTTATACAACTGAAAGTGCAGGTAATCCAGCACAAAAAGAGATATAGTTTGATATCTGTATTAAAGTTTCAAAGTACGTGTTAGTTGTATAGGTTTAATTCAGGCGTTTCATACATTGTCACAATATTGAAATATTGCATGTCAAAAACACCATAGACACTAGCACCAAATTATTTTGTACCTTTTGTTTTATTCTAAAGACCATTTTAAAATCTCATTAAAAACATTATCACAAATATCTTTCCTTCTTGCATTAATTAAATAATACTTTGATGAACAGTACATTAATCTACAGCAAACAGGACTTCTTTTTCAATATAAGAAACCAATGAAGTTTTGACAACGTAAAAGTTTGAAACTTTTATATGTGTTCACAACATAACAACATTTAAACAATTAAAGTGTTTACTAATATATCCTTGTGGTTCAAAATAAATGTATTGTGACACAACTTCGTCAGAATATTTATACAAAACAAAACTTTAAAAAATAGGTTTTACAATATATTTAAAGATGGTTAATTTGGTGGGAGGCGTTGTAATAGAGCTACTATTTATTATTCTCAATTCCTGTATTAATAATCGATATATATATATATATATATATATATATATATATATATATATATATATATATATATATATGTATATATGTATGTATGTATGTATGTATGTATGTATGTATATGTATTTTCATAATCTATATAAATTTTCTTGATTTGTATAATTATCAAAATGACAAAAAGTATTGCATGACCTGGCAGCAGTTGTATTATAATATATAAAACATTTCAAGAACACGGGGTTTTTTATTATTTTTATTTTTATATTATTCTTTAGAATAGAACTAAACATATTGCATCTGCGAGAACGTTCGAAACATTTTTGCACCAAATTTCGAAATAACTATAAACACGTAACAACATATGTGGGCGACACTGTGTTAGTTATTACGTGTTGGTTATATAAATATGTTTTCCATTATGCATCGTTATTATTCTCTTTTATTTTATTTAAAATGTATATTATTAGTTGGGGGGGGGGGGGGGGGTCTCGAATATTTGTGTCTCAGTGCAAAAGCAAACTGTGAATAATATTATATAATTCACTTCACTATTAATAACAAGCGAATCATGTGTTCATAATGGATTAGATGATATCAATGCACAGAAATGTTATTAAGAAATAAAAAAGCACCTACAGACTCAATCACGAATTTGCCGTGTACATAGATACGATTTTGGTCACGGAAGACAGTTTTGTCATTCCGATTTATGAGGAAGTTTGTTTTCTATACATAATCGTAATCAATTTATGCATAGATATTAATGTATACAATAATAAAATACGGTTTAAAACTACCCAACTTTAAAAAGACACTCAACTTTGCATATCCAAATATATCATTATTATCACCTTATGTACACAACCATACTTATAAGTTGACAGATCACTATTATGATTTAAAGAGTATAAAATTACATGAGTTCAAAACATAAAATGATATGAACTAGCTGTTATTACATTAATTTTTTGAACAGAGTATATTTATTAAATAAAATAATTTACTCGTTACGCAGGCAGAATATGTTCAGCAGAATATATGCAATGTAGTTTTAGCTATAATATGTATAAATATGTAACAAATGTAATGTGTCATTATCGCTCTTGGTACATTTTCTGTTGCAAATAAAACGACTTCATGTACACGTTTATACCCAAAATCGACGGAGCATATCATGGCAACGGCTTTTGTTAGAATGACTACGTTAACACTGGTTTACTATGTCGTTTAACTTTTTTAAAATCCCGCTGACATCACAAATGTACTCAAATACAACTTTATATCTGTGTAATTGTGTTACTAATAAAATCAAAAGTTATCTTACCTACTAACAACTTGGGTAGTATATATTTTGCGTACTTAAAAAATACAAAACTGAGTTGTTAGGTGTTTTTGTTGTTGTTGTGGTTTTTTTGGGTTTTTTTTAATATTTATTTTCCCCAGTCCATTCTGACCATGTCACGGTTGGGGAGTTGTTAGTTTTAACATATGTATTTATTATATTTAAATACTATTCTTACTGTTTTCAGATTCGGCGCGCGACATGAAATAAGAATAATGAAAACAATATAGTACAATTGAACAGTCCGAATTCGTGCCAAACACTTTGAATGATAAAATATGGAGTGCGATACATTTATACTAATAGTCTATAGTAGTAACATGTTCCGTTGTTTGTTCGTATTAAATTTCAACTGCCTGTGATAAAATCATCAGAATAGAATATAATAGATGTTTAACGACACCTCAACACGAAAAATGCATCGGCTATTGGGTCAATCATCAGAACAAATGTAGAGGGAAACTAGCACGTCGAAAAGGAATACGACATAGAAGACGGAGAAGAACATGCGGTACAGCACACGTCTCACTGACAATGGCCTACCACAGGTACCACAGCTACACGTAAAACAAGCCAGTCTAGATAAACAAAGAGAGGAGTCGTTTGTATTGACGTCACTAACTTCAGTGTAAAGCAAATGTTTTATCTTCACTGTGCAGCAAAAAGTGTTTTAACTGTAAAGCAGGGACATGAATGTGTGGCGTTCAGACATGAGTTCTTCACTGTAATTTGTTAAACGGTGTACAGGTTTTTCATCGTAGAAATCGTTGATTCAGTACCGTCTATCGTATTACAAGAGGCATTTCTCTGTTGTTGTATTAATTTCTAAACAATTTGTTTTTATTAAAATGAATGCAAAGTTGTTCTGTTCTTTTGAGATTAAAAAATCTTAAACCAGTATTTTTAGAACGTCTTGTTATCTGTTTTTGTAGTAAGCAAAACTAATAATGTGTAAAATATGTACCGGTCAAAATGATGATCATACAAGATTTCCATAAAGAAGACGGTTATATCCTACTTGGTGTTTTATGCAAATATATTTTAACAATGTTCTAATTATTCTGATTTATTGTGTGAAACGAGTCATTGGCGTTTTGTTGTTGTTGTTATATTCATTGTTATATATGTTCCTAAAAGTGACCATGAGACTAAATAAAGTTCTGTTCTGTTCTGATTGTTTATTTTTGTTGTTATGAATTTATATTACGTCGTAAATTTAAACTTAATGCTACAGCATGTTTTGTCATAAATACATTATTGTCATATATTAACAATTTCATAAAACGGGCTAACTCTGGCACTCATGAAATAATTGATATTTTATTACAGAGTTTCTGCAATGTTTGAAGTTTAGAAGGTAATTTGGTGAAATGTTCTGCTTACCCAGAGCCAGTCCTGCCTCAGTAGTATGTAATATTTGCATACCGGCAAATATAAAGTAAGACACACGTTCAGGATCGGAAGCTGTGCCGATCAACTGTTCAAATCAATTAACTATACTTGGACTGACAAAACCAATTAACATATAAATAAATTCAGAATTGTTTTCGTCGGCTATGCTGATCGTTTGTTAACATAATAATATGTTTCATATAGTAAGACAAAAAGGTTCAACTGTTTACGCAATGTAAACCGGCAGTTGGCTATTATAGTTGAAGTCTTGTTGCCATGAAAACCGTGGAGGTGGGCGATTCATTCACCACATTTTGTCCACAGATGTCTCGTTCACTGATAAACTCGATTTGAATGTCCAAAACCGAAAATAATGGTTAGATTGTTTCATCGATCGCATTTTTTTCTCATAGATTTACGGCATTTTTTTTCGGTATGGACTAGATAAACAAAAACGGTATATTTAGGTGCGTACGATGTTTGGGGACCAGATAAATTGGAACAATTTATATTCCAGTGTGTACATATTTCAGTTTGGTTCGTTTTGTATAAGTATTTTACTTCATAATTTGGTTTCATCTTAATATTTTAAAAAAAGGTCATCAATATTTCCCATTGTTTGTACTTTCTGTTAGTTCGTATTAATATAAGGAGAGCGTTCTACCAAGGAGTTAAATGAAGATCCCGCCTTGGGAACATAAAGGCCTTGGATAGATAAGACAATAAGATAATGTGTAATATTTCATCGTTAATCAGTTTACGTGAAGCGACTATAGATCACAGATAAATGAGAACGTAATATTACTGGAACGCCGGTAATATTGGCCAAATATCTATTATTATTGCTGTAGACAATATGCCGCCAGTTAGTTATATGTAAGAGCTTTAATGTCATAAAAATAACAAATTAATATCTACAATTTGTCATTTACTGTTATGTTTATTTTAGATTATATCCCATTAATGTCTACACAAGACGAATGATACATACAGTAACGACTTACGAGCCCAGATAATGGATCAAACACGAAATGTACTATAGTATTCAGAAAAGTACTACCAATATATGAGAACTTAATATCGGTAGCATTCGCAAATGTATCATAATGGTGTCCGTTATAGAGTACCACTAAACAATTAGAGTTAATAACTTTAATACTATGCAAGTGGTCATTTGTTGCTGTGTGAACAATACTGAATATGTACAAAATAGATCTTCGTTACACAATCTATACTAATTTGAGGTCGAATCGATCACATAAATTAAAGACAAGTTAATTATTGTTACGTATATATATATGTATATAATATATATATGCATACATGTATATATACATTTCCCTGGCTTTGTACTTGTTCCTTGTGACTGTTTATACCATTAAATTGTACGTCTTATTATTTAGTTTCTATTTGTTAAAGGTATATATCAGGAGTGGAAATATCACCGTCCTGACTGGTTTCTACTGGTCATCATCACCTGCGACCGGGAGATTTTGTTTTGCTAGTCTGACTGACAATTATTTAACGTCTATTATCAAATATTGTAAAATATGTCTTCATTATAATTTGCTCTTTTTATTATAAAGCTTATAAGCTGTATAACGTAACGCAATAAAGAACTTGAACTTGATGTTCACACAATAACTCGAGTCAATCACGTTTTACCGGGCGGATTTTGGTTCGTACCGGCAGGCTTTGTACCTTGTCGAACGGAATATCCGGTAGGAGTGTCAGTCGATTTCAACCCCCGAGTACCTCAGTATTGCATAAATTCACAAATTCTACGAGACTACATTGATACTATTACGTGACGGTTTCTCGAATTTTGTCGAAAAGAAACACATTTCTACATCTTATTGGTCTATTGATTTCATGTAGCGTACCGTAATTTAATATCCCTCTGTGTTAATTGTTCGGATTGCGTGACTTGGGGTTGCATGTAGTATATAACCAGATTATCCATCTGATTGAATTATTCTCACTGACGTTTCCCTTCAAAATGTTTGTCCCGAGTTCTGTATTCGACAGATGTCTTCATATAGTTAGAAGACTTGTTTATAATTACTATTTTCTCATTTCAAATTCATTTCGGATGTATCTAACATAACATGATAACTGAATATAATATTATATTCGACTACGTTTCAACTATAATTTTACTGTCACAAGTTCTATATACGAAAGTAACTAATATGAGGAACACAGTTTTAAAAATAAGATATTATTGTCTTACTGGACTATACTTACAGTTCCAGATATATATTAATCTATACTTGTTGTCTGGTGATTTCACTAGATTTTGTTCATGTATATCATTTCAAAGACCTATTAACTGGTAATTATATTTTACTCTGTATTTTACAAATACGTAATTGTTGATATCGTCACTGGTTTTTGTACCTACTCCTGAGTGAGTGTTTTGTACAAATAAACTGAACGGACTTGTGGTCATGTGGCTGGCCGTAAACTGTCAAAATGCCTTGATAATTGCATACGCCTGTCAAATGACACACTATGTTTTGGGGTGGGTTTTTTTTATTATAATACATTAAAATGTCCTATGTTGTATAAATACACATACACAATACGAGTTTAGATGTTATCATTGATACACCTTCAGCTTGCCTTTTTTTAAAGGAACAAAATAAAAAATAAAATTCTCCTCTTTTTCACGTCTGCTACAAATTGACAAACGAAAAACAACTACGACTACAATCAGCCTACTTATTGTACAACCCCAGCTTCGTCACGTCAGCCGAATTAATTATTAGCTCTTTCACGCTCCGAGATTCACTATTTGAATCAACCAGCAATTGATTACCTTACCCTGGCGGACATATTTATAATTGAAAACGACTTACTGCTCGACCTCTTGTCAGAGCGAAATGGCCGCAGAAATAGAGCAACATTCGACCTTGGGAACTAAAAATATCCCACACACACAGTGCACCACACATTATCTTTTTTGTTTATCCACGAATAACAACACAGCCAGATTTTGCAGGCTATCTTTCCAAAGTTGGATCCCATTTGGCTTTCGTATCTGTATTTCCTCTGGATGCAGCACATAAAATGAAAAGTAATAGCAGGGATGAAATCTTTCCAGTTAATGCCAGCCTAAAGAAATCCCATATGTATGTCATTTCTTTTGAAGCGCTCCGTTTATCCCATCCCTCTTGAGCTCTCGCATTATTCAACAATATTTCTGCCTGGTATTCATCCCTGTCTTCATATCCGACGTTTAATGTGAACACGGCATCTCGGGTTTTCCATAAAAATAGACTACAAGCAAGGTTCATTCTTCTAGCGAGCTGTGAATTGTGAAATTGAGTAACCTATTGATAACACGTGATAGAAATCCAAACACCGGCGGTTTCCAGACACCCCGATCTAGTGCAAGTAACTAATTACTGTGAACGGAGGAGGAGGGCTGCATCTGCTGCATGAAGTTACAAATAAACAAACAGTTGAGCCGCGATGTGCTGTGTAATTATAATATATATCTACCTTGCCCATTGCTAACGTAATTTTTAATGGGGACGGCGTGTCCTTACAGGTCTGACGTATTTGACAGCTGACCTATTTAACTGTTTGCAGTGGGATTGTTGTTTATTGTGGGTATCTGGAAACCGTACCATTCCGCCTGTATAGGTATGTCCACAGGGGGTTTGAACGGCATCCAATCAGCTGGGCGCTCATATAGTCCACGATAGACATCCGTCTTGCAATAACAATAACTACACGTTTTCCTCGCTGCGGCCCATCCGCGAACAACCATTAAAAAATCAGTTTTGCTGCAATCTCGCAGAAAACAGACGTACTTTCTTGTGCGGCGCACTAATATCCTAGTGAAACGGAACCGCTAAACACACACTTCCTCTAGCCGATCTGAACTTTAACCTCGGTTCGTCCGCCCGGCGCACCACGTTATCGCCACTGCGCAGTACATGACAAACTGAGCAACAAGCGGACAAAAATTTCAGTCGTGCTTATGTATTTTGAGTTGTTTCTAATAAACACGAATTTTCCCAACTGCGACAACCGGGCAGTCGTCTGGCAGATGTGTTATAGATTCCAGGAAAATTATTCCCAACAAATTCGGTCGAGTGAAATTGGATTTATTTTGGATTTTATGTGTTAAATATTCTGTTACAAAGTTCCGTTTCTGCCGGGTGCCAGGACATATTTTTTGTAAGTAAAGGTAATTTTACTAAAACATTGTTGTAAATATTGTCAGTTATATTATACTACTATTTGACAAAAAGACTTAATAAAACGGTCATGTAATGAAACAGTTCATATTTGTTTTTCAGATTTTAAAAATATTAAAATTGTCTGACCACTCAGCTATATAGTTCTAAAAATGTATGCACCTACTGGCGAGAGAGAAGTAGAACATATATTTACAGATCTTATTCTCTTAGACATTAATAAGGCTGCCTTTTTAGGGATGGTGTGGCAGAAAACAAATGTATTTATATGTCATATTCAATTGTCATTTCATTTAGGCACTGATGTTTAGCCGATTTTTTTAGGGGTTTTCTCGGTATTTTTTTCTGCTAGACATTTCTAGATTTGCTAACTCCTTATACTACGACCAGCTAATAACGCGTTGGAAATGTATATTGGGAACGTAAGCTATACTGGGACAAAACGAGGTTGGAACTACCTGGTACTTGTACAAGACTGCAGATAAATGTTATGGCATCAACGATGTGAGTTTTCAGCCTTTTCAAAGTCTTGATTTCAGAAGTAAAAAACAAATAGCATAATCTAATTTTCACAAAGTAGTTTAGCTTTGCTTTGAAATGCTGAAAGAATTCCTTTATTCAAACATGTTGTAGAAGTTTTAGATTTTAAAATCATTTCACACATTTAAAATATATAAATTAAATATATATGTTGTCCCTGTATCATCTAGACGTGGAAGTTTGAATTACAGTACAAGATTTCGTCATTACGTTTAACCGAAATATTAAAGGTATAATATGCTATAACCCAGTTACAAGGACACGCTACCATAACACACATATCCAGCCACATTAGTTTTAAACCATGGCTGATGAACGAGCAAAGATCATCGTTTCATGTGGCATTATTTTCACACTGAAACTGAAATCTTGTACGTCTTTGAGCCCATTTTCCAGTAATAATTGTAAAAAGCTTCACCATAACTGGCATAAGATATGCATGTACATGATAATACCAATTTGAAAAATGAATTTGTTTTTATTTCAATAAGCTCACGGCATGCTAGTTACGTTGGCGCACCAGGTTACATTATACTAAACCCCAGTACACTGTCTTCACATAGTACCTCAGAGTAACTACTTTGTATACCTATCTATTCATTAACCTTCCCAATGACTAGTGTATTTAGTAGAACAATTTAAGAACAAAACACTATATAAATTCACTTAGATTTACAGTGCTCAGTCAGGGTTCACGCAGGAAAGGATTTTGGTTTGGCCAATTTTCACATACGTATGGGCAATGGGCAACTCATTTTACGTGCCCCTATCCACTAAGGTTCAGGCACGCCCGCCCCGGATTCAGCCTCTGGCCTCGCCAGTGACCGACACCGGGGCGGGCACATACGTAGAGTATTTTCATGAAAATCATTCATAAGTACCTAAGTTAAAGAACATCTTATTAGCCAAATATTAAATTTTGTACCACTTTGTATGAAAATTAGCAGTTGGCTAATTTGGAAAATGAAAACTATAGAATAAAACTCCCAGGTAACTGTTTGTAGTGCTTAGTAAGAGGTTATTTTGAGTTAAATATTTCGAAATACATATTATGATAGCGGGAATGAAAACTATTGAATTAGCTGTTAGCTAATGTAGCTATTAACAGAAAAAGTACTAAATTTTATATCGAGAAAAAGTGTGTGTGTGTGTGTGTGTGGTGTGTGTGTGATACTAGTATTAGTTTAATATTAATATTAGTTTAACTATAATTTGCAGTTTTCATATTTGTAAGATTTATAAATGTCTTAATTATTAAATTCTCTTAAAACATTAATTTAACAATATCGTTATTTTAAAAACGTTTTTTTGTATGATGAAGATTTTAAATACCAAACAGCGAGACGAAGCGATACTATTATTAATTTCACCTAACATTATTAACACTCTTCACAAAATAGGGAATAACTGGAAATTAACTGTATTCGCTCGTATTTAATTTCCGTTTTAGACCGCTCTGCTTAACTGGCAGTGTGCGCTACACGTTATTCCATGCGATTACAAATTAAAATATCTGAGCTACGCTACTCACTCCTCAAACTCTATAGTTTATCCATACAGTCCAATATCCTTATCGTCACAAGCACAGGTTAAACGTTTTACTCTATACAAGTCTTAAAGAGTTTTGTTTTTCTTTTCAACATACAAAATAGACGAAATTCACAATGAGGAGGATTTTGTTTTGTTTATAAATATTTGAAATTGTTATAAAACATTATTGAAAAGAGGTTAATGTGTTAATTTTGTATTTGAAATATGTTTTTAGGCAACGTTTATCAAAATTAGAAGTTGGTTAGTTAGGCTATAGTCAAAGTGAACTGTGAAATTTAACTCAAGACTAACCTTTTTAGATACGTTTTTGACGTTTCGGTCACCATCGGTCTAGCCGGGTACCTCGTTTATTTTGCTACTTACCGGGTTCACGTTGAAATTTATAATTGAAATTAAAATTCCATGTGTACTATAAAATGTATCAGGAAATTATTAATAAAGTATGTAGTGCATGCTTGTGTTGTTATATTTTATAATTAATTTTGGTAGTCTTGGCCCAGAAAGCTTCAGGCTAGGAGGTCCAGGCCTCTTTTCAACACCTTTTGTGCACTTTTAATCATTTAATTATCATAGGTCCTTTAGATACTTCTATTTGTAATTAACTACGTCGTTTGGATATTTGTATTTAAAATCAGGTACTTGTAAACCACTTGTATTTTCAATTATGTAACTAAATTGGGGTTGGGGTTGGTTTTATTTTTTTTAATTTTAAAAGTAGTTTTTGTAAAGCCAGTGTAGATATCTTCAAGCACTGACTTCGTAATGATATTTTGTCTAAAACTATTTCTGACAAGTGTCAATTTTGAACGCAAACGTTTTGACTAAAACTGAATACAGTATTACTAACACACAATATGCCACAAAGATCCTGTCGAAAAGATTTCGTGCTGGGTCTTCTAACGAATACTAAATATTTGCATATTTATGACAGTGAAATAAGTAACTAGACTAGCACTATTCAAATGATTGTGTTTCATGACGCGTTTGTCAGTGTAAACCTGGCCTTCATTTAGATTGCATGGCCGTGTTGCTGCGATAATCAGTAAGTAGTCCGCTAAACAATGCATACTGCGCAGTAGAAAACAGACCACCAAAATATATACTATATTGAGCGATGTTGGTAAACCAAAAATACTGTATGGTATAGATAATATTATAAAAACAAAACAAACACCAAGATCCCCAGATTTGAGAGAAATGTCTTTTAATTAAGTTTAAGAATTAAATTTTGTGATCTATTTAATTTAGTTTAGTTTTAATAAACCTTTATGACATAAAGGTTTAAAGTAGAAATAAAAAAATATATATATATATATATATATATATATATATATATATATATATATATATATATATATGTGTGTGTGTGTGTGTGTGTGTGTGTATATATATATATATATGTGTGTGTGTGTGTATGTATATATATATATATATATATATATATATATATATATATATATATATATAACCTTCAACCTACCTTCAACTCTCTCCTCAAACATACACATACACCTTTAATTGTTTACTAAGGCAATTAATTTCAATTCAGTTTACTGCACAAAATATTCACTAGCAGTAATTGTAAAACAAATTTATAAGAAAGAAAGAAGTGTTTTATTTAACGACGCATTCAACAAATTTTATTTACGGTTATATGGCGTCAGACATATGGTTCAGGACCACAGGTTTTGAGAGGAAACCCGCTGTCGCCACTACATGGGCTACTCTTCCGATAGGCAGCAAGGGATCTTTTATTTGCGCTTCCCACAGGCAGGATAGCACAAATCATGGCCTTTGTTGAACCAGTTATGGATCACTGGTCGGTGCAAGTGGTTTACACGTACCCATTGAGCCTTGTGGAGCACTCACTCAGGGTTTGGAGTCAGTATCTGGATTAAAAATCCCATGCCTCGACTGGGATCCGAACCCAGTACCTACCAGCCTGTAGACCGATGGCCTGCCACGACGCCACCGAGGCCGGTAAAAATGTATAAGAATGATGAACTTACGTGTTTGTCAACTATTTGTTTTATTTTAGCTTTATTAGATTTTTATAGTGTGAAGTAGAAATAATATATATGCACACCCTCAACCTGTCCCCCCCCCCCCCCCTGCCTGCCCCCCCCCCCCCCCCCCAAACACACACTTTTAATTGTTTACTAAGGCAAATCAATTCAATTTATTGTACAAAACAATCACAAGCAGTAGGTTAAACAAACACTTCTTTTTTTAACTGACTTGCTGCTGCAGGTTGAGAATTTTTTCGAATTTTACTTCATCTGAAATATTATTCATAGAATCATTAACTTGAAAAAAAGTTCATACAAAAAAAACGTGTGGTGCATGTTTTAGTGTCTGGACTGATCAATCGGAACGTCGTAATCAATAAACCGTTGCGTGGATTTCATGGTCATTGATTTCAGAACGGGAATTAGGTCTGGGTAGTAGGTTAATAGGTGTGATTGGAGATTGGTAGACACACGTTCTAAATACTAGTTCTTTATTGTGCCCGTGTTCTAATAATATGGAACATGAAGGAAAACTAATTACCTCAACATTTGTACATGAATACCAAAATACCACACTATTTCAAATGATGGCATTTTACTTGTTTAAAGTAGCTCATGTGAAAATGCTAATAATGTACACAGCCGAATAATTATTGTTGCAAATAAAAACATAATTTAAGTAATTTTTATAATCAATAAAATGAAAGTCATTTAAATATTTCAGCATGTTTTGAGTGATTAATAAGTGCATGCTATCAGGGCTTTGTGAAACCTAGTATTAAACTATCTCTTGAAGATATACGATTTTGGATCCTGTAATGATGTTTTCGTATTTCAGTTCTACACCATGTGTAAATAGATGTATAGTTATTAAGTTTAATGAAGTTATCTGGTATTTATTGTACAGTGATAAACAATAAATATATATATATATATATATATATATATATATTTATATTTATTTATTTACCAAACAAGTAGAGTTTACAGGCATAACATAGATGTGCGCATATTATTTACAGACTACAACAATGTTCGCTGACGAAGTATTTAGAATAATACATGTATGCCAATAACATGTGAAATTTACGTTTATATAACACTACTTACAAATATATACACTTCATTCTGTATTTGCTAGCATTAAAAAAGCACAAACTAGTGTTTTATATTGAAATCTCTATTAGGTTTTAAATATCAACTGTATTTTAGTATGTCTTACAACAGACTTTGTGGCATCCAGCTGTAATTTAAAACACGTCCAGTGTTTTCTTTTAACCAATGTTTTGATTGTTTTGCTTTTGTTATTACTACGAAATGAGTAACTGAAACAATATATCTTCAGCTAGAGACCATAGTCTATAGTTAATTTACTGTAACATGATCATAATCTATAGGCAGTGTACTATAACGTGATCATCTTCACAGTGCTTTAACTTCTGCAGTCTTGTGGTCGGTGTATCAACTAGTTTTTCTTTTAGTCTCGCAGATACTTAATGTCACTGACTTCACCGTGATTTATATGAGACAACCACTGAACTCTAATTACAATTATGTGTACAGATATACACAATACTTAATAATCTAAACGAAAATCTTGTGGTTTAGCTTTTGTTATGTGGTCGGCGTTCAAATAGCTGTCTTTAGGTTTGCGGACATTTGATGCCACTGAATCAAAACAATTCATTTGCAATATCTCTTTATCTCAGCACAGATACGTTAATTGAATACGTGAATGCGTTTTTAGTCTTCGTGTTCTGAAATAGTTGTACATGGTGACATATATATATATATATATATATATATATATATATATATATATATATATATGTGTGTGTGTGTGTGTGTGTGTGTGTGTGTGTGCATGTGTGTTTGATAATATTCAAGATTTAATAAAGCCTTGATATGAAGAATAATGGTTACATTATATCAATCACTTTTTTGCAATGTTTCTTTAATTCATAGTAACCATTTCTACAGTGCGTGTGTGTGTGTGTGTTTATATATATATATATATATATATATATATATATATATATATATATATATATATATATATATATATATATATCCTGTGTTCCTGGTACCTCTCCTCTTAAAAGAATTGGCTAAGTCATGATATGTAATACAAAGAAATTCAATAAAAAATATATATTGTCAAATCGTGTCTCTACATCCGAATGAGTTTCGGAACTATAATAATGATATCTGTGGTTTCTGTGATGTGACGTCGAGGGCGTCAGTGATCTCTACAATAAATAATACAATTTACATTCAAACTGTTGCCTTCTGGAATACATCCATTAGCGAAAACATATATATGAATGTATGCATTGTACTGGTCCCGTGGCAAGTGACTTTTAAATATATTCTAGAACTACTGATGCAAATAAATGTCAAAGCCACTTAAATCGTAATTTAGTACTATAAACAAGCAGCAGCAGTGGTAGGTGGCTGTATGAATATCAATCAACTATTTCCACATCATTTGGCATCATCCCATCATCCTACATACATAGCTAAATCAGGTACCGTACATCACTATAATAATTGTTTACAGTATAATATAAATTAGTATAGAGATTCGGGTGTAAGCGAAAGTATTATCGAATACAATCATTTTTGTATGTACAAAATGGGAAAGAAAAAACATTAACCGAAGGTTTTTTGTAAATGAATTATGAATACTTTAAAAAGTCCTGTGAAAATAAAAAGCTGAAGTTCAGTTGCATTTTAACCTGAAAAAAACTATTGGGATGCTAATAGCATAACTATTTCAGTAAGTCGTTCCTTATTTTCATTGAATTTTTTCAGTAAATACTTTGAATATATATATTGGTGGTTTTCTGCAACGATGGGCTATTTACATTAAGATTAAGTAATAGTTATTATTTTAATTGAAGGTCTGTTTTAAAAAAAAAAAAAACACTTTATTTTGGCCTCTTTAATTGATGAAAAACAATAGCAGGGTAGTTGATAATGATATCAACCGAATTTCAAATGGACTGGTATACACAGATATTCGCGTAATACATGTTGTAACCAGTGGATAAGGCGGCAGCTAAAAACCGGATAATTAGAAAAGGCGTAGTTAATCAAAGAAAAGCAAGTATGTTGGTGATTGTTGTGTCTCGGTCTCATTACAACAGACTAGGTTTTCGTTTTGGAATGATTTAAAATACATGTATATCTACTTATAAATTTTAATCAAAGGAATATTTGTGTAGTATTTGGCAGTTAATCAGTCGAAATGTGAACAACGTATTTATGTATTATGTATACGTGTTTAGAAAATAGAGTTCCGTTCTTTTTGCATGTTTGTAGAACGTAATGATGCACGTAGATGTATTTTGGCTATAATCTTTGGTACTAAATTATACTTTAAAAAAAAGAGAGGAATATTTTAATATATGTTTTTCATAATGCAATTAATTCCGTAAATAGGCTGTCAAAGGGGGCCTAAGTGAATAACGTAAAGAAATATAAATTTATATTCTTTTGTTGTCCAGTATATCGCAATTGGTTACAGCGGTGTAATCCACAACATAACGCTGCTTATTCAGTATTCTTTACAAGTAATGCTGTAACGGTGTTTCTTCTTGTTTTGTTAAATCGATCTTAATATTAAACATTCTTTTCTTCTTTTTTTATCCTTTTTTTTGGTATTAAAATATTTCTACCAATCGGTTCTAACAGGGGACTTGACGATCCCTAGTAGGATTGCCACGAGGTATATTTCGAGGACCAAACGGTGTACATGTATAGTGTGTGTGTGTACAGAATATCGTATATATGTACCAAATCCACCAAGTCAAAGAAAAGTATTGTTTGGATTTCTTGAAAAAGGCTTTAGAACCGACGTATTTTGCTTTCAATACACATACTTTAGTACAATACGAATAAAAAAGAAAGGTATACAAATGCAAACGACCGAGTGACATTAAAAGGGTTAACGTGACGTCTCGTACAGAGTCCAATGGGTGCGTCGGAAAGGTTTAAAATGGCTGCTTTGAATAAGCACTGAATAAAACTCACGAGAATCACGACGTTCAGCATCACGTTTGCTCATGGTTACGATTTGTTCCAAAGTTATATAATAAAAGCACAACGTGTATATTTACAAAATAGCAACCTACAAAATGGCATTTAACAATTTAACCTATCAACCAACCGGGGCACTTGTAAAATTAAACAATTTATATTCCGAACTGAATGTGAATGACTCATTAATGAAAAATGTGCCTTCTTTTCTCCTTTATAACACTGTCACGTATATCGACCATTAACATTAGATTAAAGTTTTATTGCTTGTAGATTTTTATTTTTTAATACAATTATGATTCTAAAAATATTGAAACTAGAAGGAATTAATTAAAATATAATATAATGTCATTCATATTTAAAATGTAATATCACAAGTCATATATATATATATATATATATATATCATAGACAGATTTTTGTTATAGAAACACAATTATGGATAACATGAGTCTTATACTGATATTATATGATAGTCAATGATATTAAAGAATATTCCTTTATATTATAGGACAGTCTTTGGTATTACAGAGTCGTCTGTAAATGTGGGAAACCTGTGCTTACTTTTGTATATAAGCAAACACAATGTGTTTTCCATCAATAAGGCGAGCGAGGAAATCGGATAGGTGTGAAAATATAGCTCTCCAGTTTTACACCTGTTTCAAATGTTTTACAAATATTTGGCAGCTTCGTTTATACCTGTCTGTCTGTACGTCTGTCCGTCTCTTGTAATAAATTTGTTCTTTCTTCTTATCCATGGTATTCCGAGTTCAATACGTAAAAAGGGAAAATGTTATTGTCATTGCTTTTTATTGGGGTTTTTTAATTTATACGACAACAATTACTGTTACATCTGTTGTTTCTGTTGCTGCTACTTCTACTACTACTACTACTACTACTACTACTACTACTACTACTACTACTGCTACTACTACTACTACTACTACTACTACTACTACTACTACTACTACTACTACTACTACTACTACTACTACTACTACTACCATTACTACTAATTGTAAAATATACGTGTTATGTCTGTTTGCTTGTGTCACAAAATCGCTAATACGCGTGGTGTGAGTCAGAGATTTGTAAATTCGTGAATGTGAGGTTCAGAATGGTAAATTCGTGGGTTACTATATCAGTTGTACTACTTAGTATGTACGATAATGTTAATATATGTGGTGCGAGGCACTGAATGGTAAATCCGTGAACTATATACTATCTAACTGAGCTAATTTTATTCATGAAAACGCCAATCTTTGTGATGTAAGACAGTCAATGTTAAATTCGTGGATTGCTATCTAACTGAGTTGAGTTTATTCACGAAACCGCTATTAGGTAGTGCGAAGAAAAGAATTGTAAATTCGGGGAAAGTTAAAGTTTGTTTTTCTTTAACGATACCATTAGAGCACATTAATAAATTAATAACCAGCTATTGGATGTCAGACATTTGGTAATTCTGACATGTAGTCATCAGAGGAAATCAACTACATTTTTCCATTAGCAGCAAGATATTTTTATATACACTTTCCCATAGACAGTTGGGGGTTTTAACGAAAACAATAGTGTATGTGATGTGACTTAGAGTGTGGTAAATTCGCGGACTGCTATCTAATTGAGTTAAGCGTCAGCGATCATGAAAAGACTATATGTGGTGTGAGTCAGAGAGTAGTAAATTTGTGGACTGCTATCTAATTGAGTATCAGCGATCATGAATAGACTATATGTATATGTGATGTGAGGCAGAGAGTGGTAAATTCGTGGACTGCTATCTCATTGAGTTGAGTATCAACGGTCATGAAGAGACTATATATGATGTGAATGAATGAATGAATGTTTAACGACACCCCAGCACGAAAGATACATCGGCTATTGGGTGTCAAACTATGGTAATGCAAATAAATAAAGTGATGATCAACATCAATATAAAAATTCAAGACAAACAAAAACAGTATAAAGAACTGTGCAAAAACACAAATATCACAGAATGTTACGGATACTGAATTCTACTCAAAACTTCAATTTTGTGCTGTATTGGCCATTCTCAAAGAGAATGTTACACCCCTGCACCACGGTGAGGTTACAGCACACGCAGTGGTTATATGATGTGAGTCAGAGAGTGGTAAATTCGTGGACTGCTATCTCATTGAGTTGAGTATCAACGGTCATGAAGAGACTATATATGATGTGAGGCAGAGAGTGGTAAATTCGTGTACTGCTATCTCATTGAGTTGAGTATTAACGGTCATGAAGAGACTATATATGATGCGAGGTAGAAAGTGGTAAATTCGTGGACTGCTATCTCATTGAGTTGAGTATCAACGGTCATGAAGAGACTATATATGATGCGAGGCAGAAAGTGGTAATTTCGTGGACTGCTATCTCATTGAGTTGAGTATCAACGGTCATGAAGAGACTATATATGATGCGAGGCAGAAAGTGGTAATTTCGTGGACTACTATCTAACTGAGTTGAGTTTTGGCGATCGTGAAGACACAGACCAAATCCAGTTATGTAGCGTCACATGCCGACAGATCGATACGTCAATAACGACATGAAATATTACCGTCAAAATTATCTTTACCCGTTAGTAACAGCTGAATGTTTTTAGTATCATTTTAGAACAGACTACTAGTATTTAAAGCAAAATATAAAATATAGCTCAACCTGTGTATTCTGTGTAACATATATACGTCAACAACGTTTAGTCGTATTAGTATGGTCAGTTTACTTGTACATATTACTACTGATACTTTTTCTACTAGTAGTACTACTATTACTACTACTATTACTGCTGCTGCTTTTTCTAATACTACTTCTATTCTACTACTACTGCTGCTGCGGCATCTATTAAAATGTTTTGTTTAACGACACCACTATAGCACAATGTCTAAGTGTAGAAACAACAATAAACTAACCTATAAACACTTATTTGATTAGGCCTATAATAAATAAAAAATTTAATTAACTATTGTTGTTATATGTCATATTATGTCATATTATTATTTACCTACATCATCTGTTAATGTTTAACACACTAGGCTGGGTCTTCTTTGGGAGTTGGGTAGGGGGTAGTCAGGTACTTTCCCTAACTACAATTAGACTGTTACAAGTCTCGATACTAACATACGTTTGATAGTGGGGTGTGACCTACGTCATTGTTCCCCGCGTGCGAGCGGCGCGCGCGCTCATTCCTTATCATGAGCACTTACGTAATAGTAATTCGTATAAACGAGCCCAGTAATAATTATTACGAGATTACACTTTCTTCCCGGCTGTCTGCGAATCCAGCAGTGTTTCCTGGCTGAGATAGTGTGACTGGTTTAATGAAGCGTGGAGGGTGCGGAATCGGCAACATGCAAATGTATATATAATGAAGTTAATCTTAGATACTGTATATCACTTTGATCATGGATACTTAATTGATTTCCATCACACACACACACACACACACACACACACACACACACACACACACACACACACACACACACACAGGTACGTTTGTGTGTTTGGGGAGTGCTTCAAAGACCGTTTGAATTAATGCAAATAAATTAAGTATCCATGATCAAAGTGATATATTGTATCTAAGATTAACTTCATTATATATACATTTCGTGTTACAGATGTGTGTGTTTATGCATATATGTGTGTGTAAATATATATATATATATATATATATATATATATATATATATATATATATATATATATATATATATATGTGTGTGTGTGTGTGTGTGTGTGTGTGTATGCACACACTGCATAATTTCGTTATACAAAATAAATGATAATAATAATAATAGCAATATTATTATTATTATTATTATTATTATTATTATTATGTCACGCAACACATGCACTGAATATACATTCCAGTAACTGTTGACGACAATTGCAAAGTATTTTCTGCTAATGGTCAATGTCGCAATGAATGCACTACATAAGACATAAACGTGTTTCTGAGAACATTGTTGATGACAGTACGTACCACTGGACGCCGGATGTGTGTCAGCTCTTGTTGGAAACACCAGGCGTGAACGCTAGATATGGCAATAACTCAAGTAAAAAAAACACACACACAATAATGTTTGTCACATTAATAGATCAGGATTCAATATAATAATGTGTCACACTCAAAGAACACTAATGTTTAAACCGTATATAAACGTTTTATGAATTCAGAATATTTTCATTCACAACTATGTCACAGAGTCGCCTTGTTTCAAACAACACTGGTGGGTAGACACACCAATAGGCTTTTAAATTAACAACCATTTTGTGCTTTCGTGAAATAATTTTATTTTGTCATTCATTCATTCAATATTTTATTCTCGTCTCACCTTTTAAAAAATTACATACATGTTATATAAAAAATATAAAACAATATACATAATATTTTAAAAGCAACTCAATACAGTTATGAGCGACAATAATATTATACAAACAAATTAGCATTATTTCACTGGAAACATCCACGATATATATTTAAATAATAAGACTGTCATACGAAAAACTAATTACTAACCCACTACTCTGGGTAGACAGATAAGATAAATGTTGGGTGTGCCCAGGACAGCTAACTTGAACCTGTATATAAGCACGAAAATTAGTATTAATAAACATGCAAATTAGAAATTTGTCAGTAAAGTAGTGATTATTAAAATTAGATATATATATATATATATATATATATATATATATATATATATATATATATATATATATTAAAACCTGTCATCTGAAAAGTAGAATTATGGTAACATAATGTCTAATATTAATGTCCGTCTATATATATATGTATATAATATTATGATATATTTGGAAAAACATTTACCTTTTCACACTCATAAACCCAGAAGGCAAACCTAATTGAGCTCCGTTTGTAATGTTGAAAGGTGGGCAGTAGCCTCAAGCGATGGGTGTTTATTTGGAGTAGACTGGTACTATTAAATCATATATGTAACTGAGATTAACTTCTTATTACGTCACACACATTGCATGGTGCATTAAAAGCTTATTTGTAATAATCTTTGATATATATACATCTCTTTGTTTTACAAACATGTTTCTAAAATGAATGAACTGAACTGAATAATTAATTCATGTCCAACAACACCTCAGCGCGTATAAAATGCATAGACTCTTGGGTAGCATTTAGATATGAATGTATATTTTGTTAAACAAGGATTTCAAGAGAAAGGTTTTGAAAAAATTATCATTTTGATAAATACAATAAAGTACGTAAACGTTCCTGAAATTGCTGCCATTGCGATGTGCCTGATAAATGTAGTATATCCTTATTAACAAATACAATTTCAGTATCTTAATATATTAAATATGTTTCTGGTAGTTCAGTAATTAGTTTAAACAAAATATTATATTCATTTTACTGTCCAATATACGGTTTTGGGATTGGCCAACATGCCTGTATTAAGAGAGCGATGGTAAAGTATTTACATTATTTAAAACAGGCGAAAGTAATACAATCCTAGACATAATTTTGAATATGCGGATATTTTGCTTTCGGATGACCACATAATAAAGTGTTACAGTTGAGATTAAAATAATTTCAACAACGGGTATTACGAACTATATCATATATAGGAAAATAGCGTAAAAAGTGTTCTGCTTCTTCGATGGGATGATTACAGTATTCTGTAACTACTGCGCCACAAATCATTTCTATGTTCACCAGCTTTTTGCTACAATTTAATACTGTATTATTTTAAAACGCGTTACCAGGTATTACACATATATCAAACTTTGCTAAACGTCAGTCAAGATTGAACTGTTTGCACATTTGTGTCATGGTAGTAAGTACTGTTACAAGAATATCTAATCCAAGAGGGTATTCTTTCTAAATATATTTTCAGGCCAATTTATTTCTAAGTTTACATATTGAACTGAACGGTGTGTCTCTCTGACAAAACATTTTGTTGCCAGCAAATTTATTCAATTCAGCCAGTGTAAATGCTTTTCATTTCAAGTATTTCCGATTAACGTTTTATGAATTTCTATACTTAAAATGACAGACCTTAGTTTTTAAACACTACGACGTATTTTTCACTATTAAAGCCGTTATTGATAATTTAAATTACAAGTATTTACATTTTATGATTTAGAATATTAATTTTTGTACAACTGAAGTAGTTCTGGTCATACAGGTTTTTGCAATACCCCAAAATACACAGGCCTCGGTGGCGTCGTGGTTAGGTCATCGGTCTACAGGCTGGTAGGTACTGGGTTCGGATCCCAGTCGAGGCATGGGATTTTTAATCCAGATACCGACTCCCTAAATCCTTAGTGAGTACTCCGCAAGGCTCAATGGGTAGGTGTAAACCACTTGCACCGATCAGTGATCCATAACTGGTTCAACAAAGGCCGTGGTTTGTGCTATCCTGCCTGTGGGAAGCGCAAATAAAAGATCCCATGCTGCCTGTCGTAAAAGAGTAGCCTGTGTGGTGAAAGCTGGTATCATCTTTAAAAAAAACCGGTTTCAGAATGACTATATGTTTGACGTCCAATAGCCGATGATAAGATAAAAAATCAATATGCTCTAGTGGCGTCGTTAAATAAAACAAACTTTACTTTTACCCCAAAATACATTTTTCATAATTCTGAGAAGTAATGGTTTTCGAGACAAGGTCTAGTTATTTTCCCGTTTTAACATCACATGCTTTAGCTTCTCTCTGTTATAACCGTACCCAAATATGTGTTGCAGGTTTTTTTACAATAACTAAACTTTTGTATCTATTTTCTCGAGCTGAAACTAGGGTCTGCGCCTTTAACATAAATACATAGGGCAGAGTGAGTATCCCCTTGTCGACAGCCTCTGTCGATGTTAATATAAATAAATAGGGCAGAGTGAGTATCCCCTTGTCGACAGCCTCTGTCGATGTTAATATAAATAAATAGGGCAGAGTGAATATCCCCTTGTCGACAGCCTCTGTCGATGTTAACAAGTTTCAGTATGAATTACCTCGATATCGAATCAAAGGCACTAACAGTATTAGTCGTGGTATGTCATTAGTATTTCACGTAATGTGTCACACAATCTTCTTATATTTGTCTCATTCTACGAAGGCTTTTTTTATCTTCGTTTATGATTACATACAACTTTTATTGTAGCTTCTATTCAGACTGGTGCTAATTTATAAATACACCTTACATTGATATAGTTATTCAATTTTGCACTATTTTCCATCGGAATACCCTCTTTTATGTGATATCATAGTTTGTTATCGATGGTACCTTCATACATAGTTCTTAAAACAAAATCGCTTACGTCTACACAGACGTAAACGTGATTCGGTGGTGAAGTCTTACATATATGGACACCAATTCACGACACATTTCAGTACTATTGTCGTCGTAAATGCCTTCTATCGATATGATAACGTTTGCTCTTACTGCGGTCTCTCGTTACGATCGAAAGTTGAAGTACGTCTAAGGTACTTATAAATCTAAACGACCAAAAGGTTATCCGCGATTAAGACCGTATCTCTGTACAATACAGAGTGGAATGGGTATTTGGCAAAATAGTGGTTAATTCCACGAATCTCTCTCTAGTGTCACGTCTATAAATAGTGGTTGATTCCATGAATCTCTCTCTAGTGTCAAGTCTATAGGAGGACAGCCATTCCAGAGAAAATCATTTACTGGATCATACATCATTCATGCACACTCACAAAGAGGACTGCCACTCCCGGACTAGTTTTCTAAATCCAAACTAGTAACGGAGATTGTTAAATGATAGTTTTATGATTTTCTACGAGTATAAACACATTTGTATAAAAATGCATCTAGTGGATAAATATTATCCTTTATTAAACTTGGCGTTTGTTGAAAAAAAACGTGTCTTATTTACGACCTTCACAGTGTTGACGCCGTCAACATTATTTGCTGTTTCAATGCTCCTTCAAAAATGTTTATGTCAATTTATATCAATGCTGCGTACACTATTTTTAAGCTGTTAAAATGATTCGTAATTGTGCTTTTGTTCGCATAATATACGATCTGTTAATTATTCCTTGTGGACTTTCTAACTTTAGTATTGTTTGAATATTTATACTTAAAGTCATTCTTTTAAGACTACACACATTCGGATTTTCACCCAATAATTTCTTGTTCTTGGTAGATGTTTGTTTATCTCAAGTAACATTTTAATTTCCGTTTTGCGCCCTGTAGAGTATCCAGTACGATATCATATATATTGTGTAACGTACATGGTTTATATTTAGAAGCTATGTGAAATATACAAGGTATATATTATGGATTTGTCACTTATATGGTTCATATTTAGAAGTTGTATGGTTTCAAAAGATAGGTTGTATTATTTAGATTTAAAGGGAAAGACCCTAGTTTTTAAACACTAAGGCATATCTTTCACTATTAGAGCCGTTTATGATAACTGAAATCAAACATTACTTATATTGTATTGCTTAGATTATCCAGTTCCGTACAACCGAAGTTTTTTCGGTCTTCCTGGTGTTTCTAATATCACAAAATGCATTTAAAAAGAAGAAAAAAAAGAAAAAACGCACGTGTGTCTGAGAGGTAACAGTTATGGAGTCGAGTTTAGATATATTTTTAACGGTATTTCACCATTTCAGCTTCACAGACTCTTGTTTTACTCACTTGTAACGTTATCCAAATATGTTACAGGTTTGTAACTCGACCAAACGTAGTGTCCATTTATACGGGATGAAACTAGGGTCTGCTCCTTTAAGTGACAATCATTTGGTTGACAACAGAAGCTAGACGAATCGAAACTAGAAATACTGAATATAGCACCACTAGTATGTGATTCATATGGGGAATTATGTGGGTCTGTTGTAGGGGTTTGTATGTCTATTACAGAATATATAATATGCTGCAAATGTAAAATGAAAACTATTTCAGGCATGTATACTTTAAATTATGTTTTATATTTACATACTTGTACTGTCGTGTAGCCTCTGGTAACGTGAAGGTAACGTGAATAGTAATTGTTGTTTTAGAGCTTTACCAAGAGCCTGGTTACCTATATTCGTTGTCGGTTGCCTAGCAACATTTTCTACATGTCAGAGTTTGGAGGGTTTTTGCACATCACGCAAATTTTGCTGATACATATTTTATGCGTGTAATGGCATGAAAATGTATCTTTGGAAATGACATATGGGTTTTAGGAGGACCTTTATAGATATGAAAACGACCGTATACCCCATGTTAGAAGTGCGTATCGTCATTATCGGCTGTTTGGTAAAAACAATAATCGTTTTGCTTGCGATCTGTATCAGTGGTGGTGTTTTAACCTGGGACGTGATGGGGCGTGCGATCGATCATCGTCAGTGGAGTGGAAACAGTCCACTGATTACTGTATAACATATTTTTATATATTAAAGTAAATGGTTGTTGTTTTATTAAATAATACATTGAGAGTGCGAGGAGTATATCGAGTTATCAATATATCAATATTTATTATACAAAGACGCCCTAATAGGGTTGGTAAAAAAATATCTGAATATGCATGTTACATCGCATATACAGCTGATAGATATATTGCAAAAACGTGACTAAACAGGATATATACATTTTCATGAAATTCTACTAATTTGTACCGGCCTCGGTGGCGTCGTGGTTAGGCCGTCGGTCTACAGGCTGGTAGGTACTGGGTTCGGATCCCAGTCGAGGCATCGGATTTTTAATCCAGATACCGACTCCAAATCCTAAGTGAATGCTCCGCGAGGCTCAATGGGTAGGTGTAAACTACTTGCACCGACCAGTGATCCTGCCTGTGGGAAGCGCAAATGAAAGATCCCTTGCTGCTAATCGGAAAGAGTAGCCCATATAGTGGCGACAGCGGGTTTCCTCTCAAAATCTGTGTGGTCCTTTACCGTGTCTGGCGTCATATAACCGTAAATAAAATGTGTTGAGTGCGTCGTTAAATAAAACATTTCTTTCTTCTTTTTACTAGTTCGTATGCATTTAATCAGTATTACAAAATTAGTGTTGTAACATCTTAAACTATTATTAGTGGGTTTCGTCCGATACTGTCGGTGTTATGTTACTACTACAATACTTTGATCAACGACCAATAAATGTTTACTCACATGTAAAGTTAGCCGATGATACATCGAATTGTTTACTTTTTAATTTTTAAATCATTAAAATAGTGTGTGTGTGTGTGTGTGTGTGTGTGTGTGTGTGTGTGTGTGTGTGTTGGTGTTGGTGTTGGTGTTGGTGTTGTTTAGTGTGTTTGTTTGGAGGGGTTCAAAATGCTACAATTTTATTTATTTTGTTGTGCCGAATCTTCACTTAATGATGTCTGTTCTGTCGAAACATGAATAATTGCATTTTGATGAATGTAAACGTGTGTTTGACACATAATTAATGTGACTAGAATATATCAAATTCTGTCATCCCAGTATCAAAACTTTCCAAAAATAAACCCAAATCAATTGTTGTATTAGAGTTTTGCACATACAGGCGATATCGTAATGTGTCGCTGAAAATACCCGTAACACTAATTTTAGATATGACTAAGACACCGATAACTATAACATAATATTTGTCCATTTTGTATCCGGGATGTTTAACCATGTTGTTAAAAATTACTCTATTATTGTTTTAGTGTTTTGACGAAACCGGGGTTGCTAGGTTTGAATAATTATATACTCACGGTTCATTCTCTGTCTCTCTGTGTGTGTCTCTCTCTCTCTCTCTCTCTCTCTCTCTCTCTCTCTCTCTCTCTCTCTCTCTCTCTCTCTCTCTCTCTCTCTCTCTCTCTCTGTATGTGTGTGTGTCTCTCCTCTTTCTCTCTCTCCTCTCTCTTTCTATATATATATATATATATATATATATATATATATATATATATATATATATATATATATATATATATATATATATATATGTGTGTGTGTGTGTGTGTGTGTGTGTGTGTGTGTCCTCTCTCTCCTCCCCCCCCCCCTATTTCTATATATATATATATGTGTGTGTGTGTGTGTGTGTGTCTCTGTGTCTGTCTCTTTCCCTGTCTCTCCTTTCCTCTCTCTCCCCGTGTCTCCTTTCCTCGATCTCCCTCTCTCCCACTCCCTCTCTATCCACCTCCCTCTTTATCTTTCTCTCCCCCTCCCTCTCTATCCACCTCCCTCTTTATCTTTATCTCTCTCTCTCTCTCTCTCTCTCTCTCTCTCTCTCTCTCTCTCTCTCTCTCTCTCTCTCTCTCTCTCTGTGTGTGTGTGTGTGTGTGTGTGTGTGTGTGTTCATGTGCGGTATTTTTTCTAACTACTAAACCATAACACTACTCACCTGATAATGCCACGAAGCGCCAATTTTAAGGGTGCAGAACGTGCGGTGTGTGGATTATAAAAATAAAGAGTAGCACATCACAATACAAACTGTTCGTAAAATTGCTATTCATCATAAAAGCGTTTGCGGTTGGGGAGACGCGCTTTTCATTTCATTTCGTCTCTCCAGAATAGGTATATTCATCGAGTATTTACGCAACGTCACAAAGACCGATTGCTTGCTTGCGGGTTTCTTTCTATGATTTTTATTACTTTCTTTCTTATTCTTTTTTTTTTTTATCTTCCATAGGTACCTAGGTTTCTTCGCCGCCATCAGTGAGCATGTCTCCCCCGCAGACGGGAGCGCCTATCGGCCTGGCGGGATAGACTGACGGACGGACGTATGGATTTCTCCCTGGAACGGAATCGATTAGTCGCTTCAGGCGCTCTAGGGGCTCTGGGATCCAGCTACGGCGACACGCCCTCTATCGGCCGTCCCGGGGTGTCGGATATTTCTCGCCCCGGGACGCCATCGTCTATGGCGTCACTGGGACATTACCCGAGCAGGTTTATGCCCCCGTCGCTGACGGTGCATTCACCGGGTGAGTCCGTCGACTATTTACAACTTTCCAATACTAGTACGTCATTTCCAGAGTTAAGCTGCTCACTTTGTGTGTGTGGGGGGGGGGGTTAACGTCTTTTTTCTCTGTAACAGTCATTGCGCGGTAACAGCAGCGTAAGGGTCTCTTAAAAACAACTGAATTCATACATAAAAACTATTTTAAAAAAAGAAAAAAAAGGACTGTTTTTTGGGGCGGTTGTTTGTTTGTTTTTTGTTGTGTTTTTTTCTGTTGTTGTTGGGGGGGGGGGGGGGAGGAGGGGAGATTACATATATGAACTTTACATTTATTTATCTAATTATTTATTTTTATATTTTTGTTTTAAAGTTGTTTTTGTTGACAATTTTAAGGTCAAATCAAGTGTTGCTTTGTATTTTTTTAATGGAACGTGTTATCGATTTTGCTTGTTATATGGTTCCAAACACAAATACTGCTCAAGGTTGTTTTAATATTACATCCTTTATATTATTAAATCTTGGAATGCATTTCTTACTGGTAAGATAAAATCTCCAAATATAAATGAAACTGGGTTTTTTAATTTTTCAGTGGATATAATTAAGAATCATTTATAGATATTTTTTCCATCCCATTGTGTCTTGAGAAAGCAATTTTGTTTTGGAACTCATTTAGACTTATTGTTGCGCGCTATGTATATCTTAGGTATTTACTGTTACGTATATATGTGCTATTTTTGTTTCAATACCGGTACCAGTCGAATATGTAAAGCAGGTAATATAAAACATCCTGTTCTGTTGGAAACGACGAAAGTAATTGTTTATTGAGGAAGAAGCAACTGTTGAGTTTTTGGATGTGACATTTTAGTTTAAAGCACGTTCGGTGCATCGTGTCGGAATAAAGTTCTCTCAAATGTTCATATTAATTTGAATTCATAGACTGGACATGCAAATATTATGTGCGCTGCTTCATAAATCGTAGCCTGTCGCTGCATTTACCCATAGGGCATTCTGCGGTAATGTTTTCCATGTAAAATATTCGCAGGACACAGCCCGTGTTTGCATTAATGCCGTGACACGGATAAAGCCCACTGACATGCATTCTGCGGCGTACATCAAACGTGCATGTCGTAGCAATTTGTGTCACATCACGTCACTCGTGTACCGGACATAGGGGTGGGGTTATACAAGCCACGCCCATTTTTCTTACTCTTTGGCGAGACCATGATGATAATACATAATATACGTTCGAAAACATATCTATAAAATTGAGTTTGGATTTCATGATTCTTCATATGTTTAAAAAACAAATTATATACTAGTAATATTCCTTTTAAATAGAAACGTACGAAATATAATTATTTTATTATTTAAAACCAAATATTTTGTTAAAGTGATAGATGCTAGTTTTTAAATACTGAGGCATATTTGTTCAAGATTAAGACTCGTTTTTGATAAATGTAGTCCTACTTTACTGTTTAGGTTATTCGTTTCCGTACCTCCGACCTGTTTCTGGACATCCTGGTGTTTTTAATATAACAAACGGTTATGGAGTCGAGTGTTAGTCTATTTTAAGGGTATTTCACCGTTGCAACAGACTCTTGTTTCACTCTGTTGTAACTTTATCCAAATATGTTACACGTTTAAAGATTAACTAAAGTTAAGTGTCTATTTTTACGGTTTGAAACTAGGGTCTGCGACTTGAAACTAGGGTCTGCGACTTGAAAGATTGTACCACTATTATTTCTACTACTTCTACTGCCCTTGTATTAAAATTTAAATTGTAACGTTGATTAAAAATAATAATAATGCCTTACAAGAAATATAATCACTAAGATTAATATTAAAGTTTTTTGATGGGTTTTTTTTCTTCTAAAATGCTAATATGTTTTCTAAACTATGTGAAATGCTGAAATGGAAAGATAAAAAGAATTGGGTTTTTCATGAAAATTTACAAAATGCAGCTTAATACAAATTTAATTTAACAAATCTGTTATAATGCATTCAATGTTTATTTAATAATCTGGATTTTATAGTTTTAAAAAAGACTAAAGTTCTTATAAAGACGTAAATTAACAATAAACTCACTATAATATAATTGTACATGTATGTATATTTAAACAGCGCGGTCAACTTTTTACATGAAACAGTTTGTTGTTGCAATCACAGCAAAGATATTTTTCGTGTTTTCTATTTTGAGCTTTTTTTCTTCTTTTTCATCTTCTTCTTCTTCTTCTTCTGCTGCTTCTTCTTTGTCATACAGACAGTTTAACTGTTGTGACATAATCCAGGACGATTCGGCAATTGAAAGGAAGATTGTCACGGAGTTATTATTAGTTTCCAGTCTGTGGTTCACAACAAATACTAGTGACCAAGACTTTATTTAAGCCGGGTTGTTCACACACACACACACACACACACACACACACACACACACGGTAGAGTTTTTTCCTTGCTGATATATGCCCCTTATGTTACTTATTCCAGAGCATAAACATTCGAATATCATCACGTTACATATTTTAGTTGCTCATTCCATTACTCTGAGTGCATCTTAGTAAGATAGTTTTATATATTAACTTAGATATTCACACCATTCTACAAGTATTTGTTTGGACAATATTCCCGCATTCTCGGTTAGAACGGTCCCAAACGTGATCATGGAGGAAGGTGGGATGCATCATGATTATTACTTTATGCATGATGGGTCTACTTAATACAATAGTTTTGTCTCTGTATATATGTTTAAATAGCATTTCATTTATTTATGGTGGGTATACAAAAATAATTTTAAAATAAATAAATAAATAATGAATAAATAAATAAAGACCACACACAGGCACCGCCCTGTGATACGGTCTGAAACAGTCATAATGAAAGAAAGAAATTAACAAAATTTAATTATGTTTAGCTGACATGTAAATTTTTACTTGTTTTTTTTTCTCTCTTGTATATACAGTATCAAAGGGCTTATGAATTGTCACAAGGGATACAGTGACAATTAGAGATCAAAGTAATTTTTGTTCTCAATCATCTATCAACTGTAAAATGGAATCTTAATTTTCGTCATCGCCCTGGGCGCTGTGTTGCGTTGTTTTGCCTTATTATTGCGCTGTGTTGCGTGGTTTTGCGTTCGTGCATGAGTAGCACCGCAATTCAGTTATTATTATTAAAGATATTTTTTTTAGTTTCGTATTCTTGTGTGTTGTATCTTGCTCGCGTGCGTTGAAGAAATTAATTAATGTTTTATTGTCGCTGTGTATGTAGATGCATAAGCACAGACACGCAAAATATTAATATATAGATTAGCGGATGTTATCTACAAGTAACGTAGATATTGTACTGTTATGAATAATTCTTTATTTGCCCTCAAACGTCTTGATATCGTTGGTTTGCTGGTTTGGGTTTCAGATAAACATAATTCAAGGTGGGGGTGTTTTTCAAGACTGACATGTGTCATGCGACAGATGAAAGTAACATAGTTTTTTAACTATTGATTTTTTTCTTCTAAAATTAGAATTTTTCTCTGAAATACTTGTTTCTGTATATGTTGTATATTGTTTTATTTATTTTAATAAGTTTCATTTAGTATTCTATTATGAATATGATAAAAATAGTTTACTTAATTTTAAGTGTTTGTTTAAAAACATAACGATTTTTACAAAAGTCTTTTAACCCTATATAATGTTTAAAATAATGTGGTAGAATACATGTTATTGTTATTTTCTAGTTGTCTAGTGTTTTATTGAAAATATGTTTAAACTAATATATTATTATATTAAATTATCATTATTATTATCAATATTATCATATATATATTTTTTATTATTATTATTATTATAGTCTCTTGGAATCCGATTTCTTTTTAGTGATATAGCCATGAGTGTGTGTTTGGGTGGGAAGGGGTGCACACGCTTCAAATGGGTGGTATGGTTTACGACAATAGATTGTCTTTTTCTTTGGTAATATTCCACATGCCAGTCACCGGGGCTCAGGCTGTGTAAACTGTGACCGTGTGTTTTTACCGTAGAGTATTTATTTTATTTTCTCGCTTCATTACACTAACATTTCCCTTCCCATGTGCCTTAATTATCGACGTGATCCTGTCAGAATTTCGTAATCTGGTATTAGTGGAGAAATATGATAAGAGTTTTGTCGCTCCCGCTTGGTCAGTTAACTACTAACCGTAGTACAAATACGTGTAAAAACAGGCTTGTACATGTGGTTATTTTATTAATAATATTAGAACGTAAACAAATGAATGTGCTAATCACCCGGATTACGGTATTTTTATTTTCACAGAAATAGTTCAGTTTGATAGAATGGTGCAATAATCTGGGTTGGAAAAAAACAAAATCTGTTGTTGTATATTAATATATTTGTAGGCAACTCGTCTGTCTAGTGTGATAAATAGTTAGTTAAAATATTAACAGATTAAAATAAAATCATAAATAAAATCATAAATAAATAAATAAAAAGTAAATAAATAAAATATTAACAGATTAAATAAAATCACAAAAGAATAACAAATAAATAAATAAATAATATTTTTGTTATTATTATTAGTGAAGATAATAAGACTGACAACAATGACCAAATCAGCGAAATTTACGAAGAATCTGTTCTCTTCAGTTTGAAATAAATTCTCATATTTCGTAACCGTACCTTCCACATCTCAGGCATACTTCGTGTATTATAAATCCGAAACTATATTTTTTGATAGACTGTAAACATTTTAGTGATACGCTGACCACTAAACGTCAATGAACCGACAGCGCCCGCCATTAGCGGTAATAGCTTTACTAATATTATGCATCCAATTGTTGCCCGCGCTGTTGTTCGCCCGACGAGAAATCTACTTATACATTTGTTTCCGCTCATTTTACATCTGACTGAGATCAAAGTGTGGGCTGATGCGCCAATCATATTAAATTTACCGACTTAAGAAAAGTGATTCTTAATTCTTGAGCGCAAGCTCGATCGAGGTCAAATCGTGTGGATTTAGAATGTTTTTTGTATTTTAAATGTGCCCATTGTGCACGTAATTACGATTTTTTCTCTAGATTATCGACACATGTTTATGTATAGAGCCATTACTTATTATTATTACCACGCACGAGATTTGTAATCGAAATGATAATTACTGAATGCACGAAGCTCTTCTTCTATGTAAGTTCTGTGAAAAGTATGTTACAAAGTACTAGGAAAATATATAACACAAAATATTACTGAAAGCAGCATTGTATAAATATTATAAAAATAATTATACAAACTGATGTGGAAAGTATTATAAAAAATTATAGGAATAATTATATATAAAGTACTATGAAGTGTTATAGCATGTACTATGAAAAGTATTAAATACAATGTACTATGGACAATATTGTACAAGTATGAAACGTATTGCACGCAGTACTATGAAGTGTTATATCATGTACTATGAAAAGTATTAAATGCAATGTACTATGGACAATATTGTACAAGTATGAAACGTATTGCACGCAGTACTATGAAGTGTTATATCATGTACTATGAAAAGTATTAAATACAATGTACTATGGAAAGTATTAAATACAATGTACTATGAAAAGTATTAAATACAATGTACTATGGACAATATTGTACAAGTATGAAACGTATTGCACGCAGTACTATGAAGAGTATTATACAAAATAAAGTACTGTACTATACTATGAAAAGTATTATACAAAATATTATGTTAGAAATACTACACAAAGTACTGTACTATGAAGAGTTTAATACAAAATACACTGTACTATGAACAGTTTATACAAAATACAATATGCAGTACTTCTAAATTAAAAACGTAATACAATGGTACAAATTTACAATAGAAAAAATTATCTCCAAACATACAAACGCAAACCATATATTAGCTGTAAACAGTTTTGTATATAAATATGAATGTACATGTATTTTCTTTATTTTTTGTATATACATATACTTTACTTCACTTTTTGTATAATATTTCATCTATATAGTGTTTGGTAAAAAAAAAATCACATGGCTCTGATATATTTAATTAGGTATGATTAGATATAAACATTAACTGCGATACAGATTAATCTTCTATACAATACACTGTCATATTGTATGACGAGGAATATCCCTTTCTAAATGATCATTGCTGTGTGCAGTATTTAGTAACACGTGTGTCCGGTATGTGGGGCATTTCTTGATACACGTTCTTGCCGAATAAATAAATAAATAAATAAATGGCGACAACGGAGCAAGCCTACTCGCCATCAGTGTACCGGGTTATCTGATTCAATAAAGTCAGCTAGGTTCTCGTTTCTTTATTCTGCAAAACAAACAAAAAAGGAAAAGAAAAAAGGGCGAGGATAATTCGGTTATGGATGTTCCAGATTCACATGGGAATGTGGGAGACAGGTTTTTGTATATTCACCGCCAACAAAAAAAAATTGTAGTTAAGTCATGTATGCTCAGAAGGAAGAATTTGAATGAATTAACTATCTAATTGATTAATTTATTGATCAATCTTTGTAATGAATGAATGAATGAATGAATGAATGAATGAATGAATGAATGAATGAAATAATGCTTAACGACACTCCAACACACAAAAAACCCACATCGGCTACTGGGTGTCAAACAAAGGTGTATGATGATCAACATAATTTTTTATTTAAAAATTATAAATAAAAATTGTGCAGACAGAATGAGTGAATGTGTAAGGTTAGAAAAATACCCACCAGTATCTCACCCATCTGGCATAAAATAGTGATTATGGTGCACCTCACCCATCATGGTGTCCTCCCATTTTGCCTACAACCCACTTTGCCTACACTCAGTTTGCCTACACTCAGTATGAAAAGATGCCATCCCCAGTTAAAAGTGGAGCATATAAAAATAATATGACAAACACATATGTTATTATAAAAACAATTAACATTACACATCAAAAACTATTAAACTATAAAAATTACCTCACAAATAGTAAACAAATATTTTGTACAAAGTTTAACTGTAATCCTATTTCACTTTGATCACATATTAAAGATCACAGTATGGGATCATTGGACTAATACTAATCACCATAAAGAGCATTAAATCACCTTTGCGCAACTAAGCCCCAATTACATTACTTATGTTCATTATAATCTTAATTGTTTATGTAATACAATATTTTTATATTGGTTTGAGACACAAAATAATAGGGATTGTCCCACTATTAACTGGGGATGTCACTTTTTCACACTATAGGCAAACTAAGTGTAGGCATAATGGGTTGTAGGCAAAATGGGTGTAGGCAAAGTGGGTTGTAGGCAGAATGGGAGGGAACCCCTATCATGACACCCTTGTGATTAATTCTGGATCATCCCTCAAGTTCGCGGATGTAATAAGAAACATAGAAAGAAAGAAAAATGAAAGAAATGCTTTAATTTTTAAGGCGCTGATTCAAGGGGAGGGTGCTGGGTGTGCGCACTCCCAACCCGTTCGAATTTCGAAATGCCCTTAAAAATCCAGTGTGTAGCAAATGAGTATAATGAATTTATTTGTGTTTAATGGGGGACATGTAATATGTTCGTCAGTTACAAAAAAAATTACGTTTGTTTCTCAGTGTGACTAGACGCTGTTTTTAAAAACATGTATATGTTATAATTATATCCGATGTGTTTATTGTCAAGCCTAGAGTACACTGCCGTCTTTAAAAATTATTCTTATACAATAATTATACCCATTTATTCATTATTGCTATTATTATATTCCATAATTAATTATTTTATAGCATAATGTGTTGATAATACACTGCAGCTGTCAGTATATATGTCTGTAAAGCACCTAAATGTATCACCGTTTGGTGATCTCAGAGAAACGAAGTTCTCTTCTGTTCTGTCCTTTTCTCTCCTGCGTGGTGTTTTGGGTCATTAACAAAATTATTTTTAGCAAAACGTACTGCTGCTGAAACCGAAGATATCTTCAAACCTACCACAAGAATTTTTTAAATAGAAGACCGAATTTGAGAACCTATACAGTACAAGATTCTGCACAGCCCTAGGAACCACAATACTCGTGAAAACAAAATTTGATATATATTTTGTTAAACTTTTATCAATTTGAGCGACACGAAGGTGGTCAAGCATTAAACTAAATCTCTGTCACTTTGTGGTTGTTGGCGGTAATTGAGTCGGCCGGTCACGGGGTCAGGCTAGGTGATAATTATTTGCCTAGGGTGGAAGCGCACCTGCGTGGACGACAAAACATGGCTGATGGCGCCGCAGAATAAAGCCAAAATAATTGATCATTATCTTACATTATTATGTGCAGTATACAGAGCATGCCCGGCAAATAGAAGAACGATTTTCAAAGTCGCGATTTAATTAATTTTTTTACCGTTAGTAGTTGCAATTATTGTTGTAGTTATTGATGTCGCAGTTGTAACTTGCATAACTATTGCTGCCGTAGATATGTTTGTTGTAATTGTAGGTGTAATCGTTGTAGTTATTGATGTCGTAGTTGTAATGTTTGCAGTTTCTGTGATACTTGTAGTTATTGCAGCAGTAGTTGTGATTGTTCTAGTTATTGCTGTCGTAGTTGTAATAATTGTCACAGTTATTGCTGTCGTAGTTATGATAATTGTCACAGTTATTGCTGTCGTAGTTGTAATAATTGTCACAGTTATTGCTGTCGTAGTTATAATAATTGTCACAGTTATTGCTGTCGAAATGTAATAATTGTCAGTTATTGATGTCGTAGTTATAATAATTGTCACAGTTATTGATGTCGAAATGTAATAATTGTCAGTTATTGCTGTCGTAGTTATAATAATTGTCACAGTTATTGCTGTCGAAATGTAATAATTGTCAGTTATTGATGTCGTAGTTATAATAATTGTCACAGTTATTGATGTCGTAGTTGTAATTATTGTCAGTTATTGCTGTCGTAGTTGTAATTATTGCAGTTATTAATGTCGTAGTTGTAATTATTGCAGTTATTAATATCGTAGTTGTAATTGTTATTGTAATTATTGCTGTCCTAGTTGTAATTGGTGGATTGGCGGATCCAGAGGTGGGTCACAGGTGTTCTGTGACACACACAACCCATCACCACCATCATGTACAATGTACAACACTAAAACGCTTCTATGAACATCTTTATTTCAAAATTTCCGGAGAGCATGTCCCAAAAATTCCCTTACAGATCACGCTCTCTCTATTCTCATTTGCCTTTAACAAAGTCAAATAGCCTTTTTAGAATATTCTGGGGAAAAAAACACCTTAAAATCGTGGATCCGCCCCTGAGTTGTAAGTATTTTAATTTACGGCTGGCTGTGGCTGACTCTTGTTAAATGTCATTAACATAATTCAAACAAAGAAAATAAATAGGTATTTTAAAATGCAGATTGGTCTACTAAGTAATATCCCTGTACATAATTAATGCTGTTATTCCTAAGTGGGTGGGGGTTCTACTGAGCGTAATGGCGTAAAATATGTTTAGATAACGAATAAAACGCGCCCGCGTTTTTCATCTTAGCAACTAACTACGTAATACATTTGGAAATAACATTTTAAATAACTGAGTCATAGGAATCCTAGACTTATTAATATTATAAATAATGTTTGAGATTACATGACGCCACGCTATTTCATCCGACTGTAATTTCCGTGAAATATTAACAGAGCAGCTGTTTAAAATAGTTGGATGTTTCTCGGTATTTTTATGAATATACTGTAGTCTTTGGTCCCAAAATGATGTGATATCTAAACTGAATAGTATATTTGTATTGGTTGAATAAATAAATAAATCAATCAATCAATAAATAATCCTATCAGTACTTATACACAAAGCTGTCTGTCTGTCTGTCTGTCATACAATTTTCTTACGGTAAGTAAAATTTAATAAACTTACAGTGTACATGCAGAAATATGGGTACAATATTCATCAAGTACAAAGTTAAATATTGTTTTGTTTATCGACACCACTAGAGCAGCCTCATTTATTGGATATCAAATATTTGGGTAATTCTAACACATAGTCAGTCTTCGGAGGAAATCAACTACATTTATTTCCATTGACAAGATATCTTTTTATGCACTCTCCAAAACACAGTACAGCAAATACGACGGTCTATGATATGCCAGTCGTTGGCCATTCGTTACAAGTTGTTGACCTGATTTCAGATTCAATGCAAGGTGCATATGTCACCACTAATCAATCAGCACTTACATAGATAGGTATGAGAGTATAAAATTGATTTTGTGTTGGTGATCCGCAGTTCAAATAGGTGAATACGGGCCAGTGTATGTACAGCCTGTGCGTGGTGTACTTCCGATTCAGTTTCCTCCAGATCTCTCAAACCACTAATCGACAAACAGAACTGCCTCCGGTTAAAAGTTAAGTTAAAAAAGTGCTCCTCCTTTATACATTAACGTCAAACGAACGTTCGACTATGTTAGGTAACTAACTGCATGTCGGTCTCAGTACCGGGGCGAGGGCGTGGGCGGGGTGGGAGCGGGGTGCAGGCGGGGCGCGGATGAGGACTTTAATTTGACCAGATCTCAGTTATTACTACACAAGGTAACATTGGATTTACTTTATATTAAACTAAATAACTGGTGCATCCAGTACTAGGGGAGGTAACTGCTTGTAATGGGACGTAAGTGATGAACTGAACGCTAGAAGAATGTGTCATGGATTCATTACTACGTAACGTAGGTATTGTACTCAGTATATGGGGAGATAACTGCTTGTCAAAATCGGTATTATGTGAAGTAGGTGCTTGGAAACGCCGTGGGCTGTGGTCATTATCAGTGCTCCACGAATGGTATATGAAAAGGAATGGAAAATACTGCCAAGTGTCCCTTTGTCGCAGCTGGTGAGCCGGAAATGGTTCACCTTTGCCCTTGTACGTTTCTGAAAATTTCCAAATCTCAGATCCTATTGAGAAAAATCACCCATGAACTCCGCCACTCCCGCACCATATCGTTCCCTCCCTCCCATTTTATTTGCCTTAATACTGAGATGACTTGTTTTTGTGAGAACGTGGAGCAGTAAAATGTATTTATTCTGCAGACACCGCTGAACTTTGATTTATTTACACTCGTATTAAAAGTGTCGCTCCGATTCCCGGACCTGTCAGCTATGAAGGTGTCGGGATTAGGAAATCGATCGATCATCGGAGTTCGATATCGGTGCAGTGTTTTAACTCGACGTGCACATGTCAAGGAGGTGGAAGGAAGACAACTGTTGTTAAACAACAAACACAGAACATTGTTTTTACACCAGTTATTAGGTATGAACAATAACTAGGCTAATTTGGGGCTTTCAGTGGAAGTCCCGGTGGCCTAGGTGTTAAAGTTGTGGGCTGTCTAATCCCATGTTGTTCAGTGCAGTAGGTTCGAATCCTACCAACTGACCCTTTTGTGTTTTTAATTATTATATTTACTGGGTCGATGTTTCTGCTGGTGGATTAGTCTTCCCCTGAGTGCATTATTTAAAACTTGCTCATACTAAATTCACAACTGTTAAACTACTTTGGAACCGCGTGTTTGACAGTGTAGATTGTTTAACTACGTTTGCCCAACAAGCTCGCGGATTATCAAATGCCACGCTATTCGGTGCTCGAAGTTTGAATACAGCCAATTGACACTTTGTGTTTATAAATATTTTTTAAGGACTGTCAAGGTACGGAAAACAATATTTCTCGACTGATACCTCAGCTCATTATAAACTATAGGTAGTCTGTATCCAACATATTTCAACACTTGGTCGAGAGAGAAACCCGCTCTCGCCACATAGGCTACTCCAAGTGAAACTGCAGTTTGGAATCGGACGATTCCAATGAGGATAATTGATAATAGAGTTTTACGCCTCTCCGACTTTTCTGTATATTCCATCTGGTTATGTCCCTTTCTCTCTTGTGTATTTAAATAAAGGTTTGTGGATTCAATTGCCAATATCAAATTTTATAAAGTCTGTCTGTCTGTCTCTCTCTCTCTCTCTCTCTCTCTCTCTCTCTCTCTCTCTCTCTCTCTCTCTCTCTCTCTCTCTCTCTCTCTTGTACTCATAGTATTCCATTTTTTTTCGTTTTTGCAATGAAAAAAGAAAAACAACTTATGTTTTTTAAAGTTTTATAATGTAACAAAATATTTTATGGATATTTTGTTACCACGAGACAATTTGGATTTACTGTCATCGATAAATTCCATTTGTTCTTCGTGCAGGAAAATAATCACAACATTGTTGTAAAAAATCATTTAATGGCTGAAAGAATAATTACTTCGTGAGTGTAGCTTGTTTTTTTAAGAGTTCATAACTTCATATTAATATTACCTCTCATTAAAACGATGTCTGGTGCAGTACCTTGTTTCAACTTTATTAATTCTTCGATAAATTCAGAATGACGCACAACGATTCAAAGAAATGTGATTTTACTGTTGTAGAGATTTCTGTTTGAAGATAAACCATAACTAGTATAACTAATCTTGGTCTCGCTAGATTTAGTTGTGTTTTAACGATTTAAAACGCCTCGAGAGAAATCTGGCCTCGATTCTACAGAAGAAAAACAATTTTCTATTGGCAGCTTCCATTCTTCGTATCATATTAGCGAGTTGGTTTTCTTCAGCACTTTGAAGTGATTTCGTGAAACTACATTCAGTCTGGCATTCTGGTTCTTAAGGTTTCTTTCACATTTCTCTCATTACACGGGATTTCCTCGTAATTTATTTCAAATCCAGTGGCCGGTGTTTAATTAGAGTAATTAACAACAGCTGTTGATTGTTGACAAACGCAAGTCCCGCGCGCGTGGGAATATGACGGCCATCTTGAATCAGTTGTAGTGGTCCGCGCGACACACTGGTGTTTGTTTTCCCGCCATTTCGCATCGAGCCGCGGTCCCCGGTGTTGTCTTCTAACCCAAATGTCCACGTGTATTGATCCGCCTACAGCTGTAACCTGCCGGTGGAAATCCCTCCTTTTTGGGAGGCACCGGAGTGCTGTCTAGATGATGTAAGTGGTTACGTGGTCAGAGTTCGTTTTACTCACGGCATGGTATTTGACTTTAGTATTAACGTGATTATACAGGCCCGTGGGTGCGATATTTGAAGGGGGTGGGGCATATGGCAGATATTAGTATGTATTTATATGGAATAGGACACAAAATTTGACATGTTCGTCTTTAGGTGGGGAGGCTGTGTCACCTCACCACCCTGCCACCCCACCTGGTTCTTACGGACCTGTGATAGCGTGGGTTATTTTAAAGCATTCTTTTAAATTGATTAGTCAATAAAATACGCATTATTTACAGTCATGAAGCAAGATGAATTTATTGATTTCTAAATAAAATACATTGTAATAAAATTATTTGATTTTCTGACCGAGTATTGACTCAGTGGGTAAGTGTATGGCCACTACACCAATTTCTCTTTGACTAATCACTAACCACTAACCCACTGTTCTGGACAGATAGTCCGGACAGCTGAAGGGTGTGCCCAGAATAGCGTGTTTGATTTCTTGAACCTTAATTGGATATAAATCTCAACGATAAAACTGTAATACGTGACCAAAGCCGTTTCTCTGCACAATGCAGAGTCAAATCTAGTGTTTCGTCTATAGGAAGACTGCCACTCCCAGACTAGTTTACTAAATCAAACTAGCACCGGACAAAGATCATTAGCATAAGTATACCTGTGATGACATGCATTTATGAATCACTGTCATAATAGTGATGATAGCAGGTGTTCGCGAAAGTCGAGCATATCCTGCCCCACCAGTGGCACCCGTCACGAGTAGTACTGCCACCACAGCACAACAATAAACTGAACTACTTGAATGAATATTTATGATAATGTGCAGAACACACCACATACTTTGTATGAACTCACATAATGAGTATAACTGGTGGGTTTTTTTATCTTGGGGAAATGGCAAAACCTGAAGTCATACCCGTTTACTCATCGTATGTATTACTGCAACTTGAGTCTCTTGTGCACTACTTCGCTCCCAGCGACCATATTCTCGTTCTGTAAACAAAGACCAAGCATTTGGGGCAATTAGCCCGGGAGAGTGCGCGAGACGCCTGGGAGAGAGAGAGTAAGCGGTGATTAGGATCAGGAGGGTGATTTACCAATAAGCCTATCACATGGAGAATCAGGTCGTTCTCCAGGCCGGCGTGGCTTTAGGCACGTCACGTGACAACACAGGAGAAATATCACGTGCCACCTGCCCATACAGATTTGTACGTGCATGTGATCAAAGTGTTGTTTATAGTCATCGCCAGCTTGAAGTGCAGGGTACTGGTCATTAACGGTTTTGCTTGAACAAAGCCATAAACATGCTTCTAACGACAGAAAAGCGCACAAAGCTATTTGGCTGTGTGTGTATGAGACGTTTACAGTCTAGATTAGCATTGCTTGTAATTTGCGTTCAGATATTGATCTTAACGTGATCTACGCCAATCATCGTCGCTATCAGCATCATCATCACCACCATCATCATCACCACCATCTTTATCATCATCACCACACCACCACCATCATCATCGCGATCACCACCCCCACCCCCACCATCATCATCACCACATCATCATCATATCATCACCATCATCATCATCACCTTCACCACCATCACCGTCATCACTACCACAACTACCCCCCCCCCCCCCCCCCCATCATCAGCATCAACATTATAACTACCACTGTGAAACAACATGTGCATTATTAAATACTCTATGGTAACTTTGATCAGTTCCAGATACTAATTCTTTATTGAATTATGGACAAATACCTTCTGTGTGTTTATTCGCTTTTTAGATAAAACAAAAGAATCATTATTTATAAAAGGTCAACGTGTCATCTCACCACCACATCTCCATTTTATTGACTGCGTGAGAAGCAAATTAATAAGCGGCAAATAACCGGTTTCTGCCTCGAATCGTTGTTTGTTTCTGGCTGTCCCGAATTTACTGACGTCCCAGAACGTGTGTTTCGTGCGGCTAATCCGCGCGCATATAAAGGTCTCACACACCACTTTGAGTAGGAGATATTTGGCAAGCAATAGTGATTCATGCGGGGACCTTCTCCCATCACAGACAACATTTGTTCCCTGTTCTTGGTGCTGGTTGGAGCTTGCAAAGATGACGTTTTATGCCGGACTAAGTCTGAGTAGCGGTTCTCGCTTGATAATGAAGCCATTCGGATCACGATCTCCAAACATTGTGTTTGATCTGTGCAGCAGTTCCTTGTTATTCCTCTCTCTCTTTCTTTTTCCATACACATTCACATCCACGCCAGGGCCCACATTCGTGTTTTCAGTGTCGTTGCCTGTTGCAAGGGTTTGGTGCAAAATGTAAACTAAATTTTGCTTTATCTTCTTCATCGTCGTTATGCCTGTACAAAGAGGGGCGGATCTAGCTTAGTCGGTAGAGTGCACGCCTGCTGTGCTTTCGTCGTAGGATCAAACGCTATCAGTGGATGCTTTGCTGCTAATGGAAAAATGTAGCCGGTTTCTTCTAAGATTGTATGTAAAAATTACCAAATATCATCCAAAAGCCGATGATGTATAAATCAATGAGCTTTTGTAGTATCGTTACTCAAAACAAATATTTCATCGTACAAAGATGACATTTTTCATCTTTTTATCTGAATTCAGCATTTCTTCCCCTTTCTTATTTTTTGTCTTCTTTTGTTCATAAAATTAGTTCCATAAAGTAGACAATTTTGATCTGAAATCATTATTTAACTATATCTTAGCGATTTGAGTTTTTATTTTTTAAAATTGGTATCACATTCCGTCCTTCATGCTGTTGTGATGTTAAAAAAAGACAAAAAGATTTCATCAGCAGCAGAAAGATGCATTTAATTTGCTATTTTGGTATTGGACTTCAACAGGTCCGTTTGACATTTTTGTTTTATTTTATTTACGCAACCACTTGATTTTCGGCATATTATTGGACTGAAATTAAAAAATTATTCTAAAACAATATGCGTTCCTTTAATCGAATCCTTGTGGTTTTTTAATCGAAGCTATTTACATAAAAACGTTAGTATCAATGTTCTCTTTGCAAACGCAAAGTGTTTATTAAACAGGGCAGAAGTTAATTAACTAGACTTTTCTCCGGTTGGACAATAGGTGCATTTTTTCCTGGCTTTTTAACTGACGAAGCCCTTATATCCCGTGCGTCCTCCCTCCCCCACTAGCTACAGCCGTGCTAAATCACTCAGATGCTCAGAGCAGGCGAAGGTTTCTTGGTAATCAGCCCTGATGCCAGTCTGATAAACGACCTTGAGCTGGACAATGAGGTCACTAGGTGGCATACCTCACCAGATGATCGATTGTTGCGCATTGGTCTGATTTCTTCATTCAGCGCCAGGTTGCGCTGACGACACAAATAGCCTCTGATGAGCGTCCGCGGTTTGACGGTCTCGGGTGCGCTGTAACGAAGGAGGGAAACACCGCGTGTGCGGAATAATATCTTATCTCGTGACGTGTTATCGTCACTCTCTGCGAATATTACCTTTCCTGGATTTTCTCGTCTCTTCTCCCTTTATTCATCTTTCATCTACTGTTTTTGTTTGGAGCGCTTATCGCTCTTTGTCTTTTAGAAAACATCTTTAAAAAGAGTAATTACGTACAAAAATATACATCATAGTGTGTACCATTTTGACATACTTTTATCAAAAAAAAACCAACATAATGTTGTAATAGGTGTTTTTAAAAAGAACATTCTAAAAAGTTAGAATCTGAAAAAACAAACAGATAAATATTTTATTCAGTATGGCTATTAGTTTTTAGCCCTGTACATATAAGGTAATCATTAATAGATTGCCAATGTGTATATTACAATTAACTTGGCCTTACTTCATACAACCGAATGTCAAAGTACATTTTTATTTCTACATCTAATTATAACAATGTGTTTCGTTAGTATATACTAGGATAAAAACTTTCAGCAATTTGGTAAAAGTGCTTAAGTAATAGAAAACTCGTGACTTTCAAAGTGAAATCGGATACTGAATTTAATTGATCGTTAATTCATTCGTCGGTATAAGTAACATGATATTTTAAATACAAAATGAAATGGGTAACTGTCACTTCACTGAATGTAGCCAATGCAGTAGTACCCAATAGCTGCAAAAGCCTTTTGTCTTGGTATATAATTTTTGCATATATATAGATTATCTATTTATTTATTTATTTATTTATTTATTTATTTATTTATTTATTTATTATTTTAAATCCTGGGTCCAGTTGTTCAAAGCACAGTTAAATTAACCCTGGGTTAGACTAATATTTTTCATTTAATTACTACTGCGCGATCGATCTAGGATCGATTCCCGTCAGTGGGCCTATTGGGCTATTTCTCGTTCCAGCCAGTGCTCCATAACTGGTGTAACAAAGGTCGTGGTATGTACTATCCTGTCTGTCGGATGGTGCATATAAAAGATCGCTTGCTGCTACTCGAAAAAGAGTAGCCCAAGAAGTGGTGACAGCGGGTTTCCTCTCTCAATATCTGTGTGTGGTCCTTAACTATATGTCCGACGCCATATAACCGTAAATAAAATATGTTGAGTGCGTGAAGACGAACAACAAACGGTTATGTTTCGGGTTTTCATCGCAATTCATTTCCTGAACGCAGTAACTGTAAAAAAACCTCGAGTGATCAGAAACAACTTGTGGACTCACTCAGTTGATATAATTTGATTACGTAATTTTGTATTGTGTAGTACTATAATAGTAGAATAGTGTACTATGGGTTAATCACAGATGGTGTATGCTAATGGTATAATACGGAGGGGTCAGGATACACTAATAAATGTACTGAGAACGTCAATATAATGTATTTTAAATAGATATCCCCCCCCCCCCCCCACCGAAAATATATTGAGAAAAAAAATGAAAATTTGCTTGATCAGGGACGCACCTGTATTTATTACTATTGCAGTATTCTGTTCTGTTATGAATAGATATAATTTGCAAAAGTTTATAAGATGTATGTACGATGAACATAATATTATTTATTATATAGCTACAGCTAATTTTCTACTTCGCTTTAATATGTTCAAAGCATGTGCAACATATAGGAGGGCATCTGGGTACGTTCGCGTATTAGTGTATTCGTTTGCGCACATTGTGTGTGCGCGTAAAATGTTCAATCTTAAAGTATGTTATATGAACATCAGTCAATCAGGGATCCCAGCAATGTCAGTGCTACGAGTTGAATAACAATTCACGCCCGTAGGAACAGGGGAGGGGATGTCACATGCCCTCACGTGATAACGAAAATGTAGGGGTTGATTCCTCCTACTCTATATAAATAACAATTCACGCCCGTAGGAACAGGGGAGGGGATGTCACATGCCCTCACTTGATAACGAAAATGTAGGGGTTGATTCCTCCTACTCTATATAAATAAAGATAAAATTGTGACTTGTGCCCCCTCCCCTGCAACAAGAGCTTGTGCCCTCTCCCCACCCCATCCCCCATTAGATATCGTTTCTACGGGCCTGCAATTCTGCTTTCCTGTATATTATATTTCAAATTCACATATACATTATGAAAATGTCACACTGTGTAATAAATTACAACAGAAGTATTTTCTCGAACAATAAACACTTATCTAAAGTAGATTTTTGTCTAAATAAATTCGAATATAATAGACCACCATTATAACATACCGGTTTATTCATCACCAGCATGGGTAGTTTACGAACTTGTTCGGCGTTTAGTGACATAGATAACAGTATTTATACAAAGAACCAGTGTACCGTTTCCACCAATCGAAGCTGTGCTTATTGTTACCCCGACTGGAACAAATACACGACAGTTGTTATTTGTGAAAATGCTATTATCTATGTTAAATATATTCATGTATGTATATCTTCTTTCATTTAGCCAACAGCTGTTCATTTAATGCGACACTTTTTCTGGATAGCATTTATAAACAAACACACGTACGGCTATATAGGTTTAATGAATAGATAAGTACTGTGCATAACAAATGTATGGCAGATGGTGTTCATATGAAAAAGAGAGAGGGGGAATGTTTTATTTAACGACGCACTCAAAACATTGTATTTACGGTTATATGGCGTCAGACATATGGTTCAGGACCACACAGATATCGAGAGAGAAAACCTGCTGTCGCCACTCTACATGATCTACTCTTTTCGATTAGCAGCAAGGGATCTTTTATATGCACCATCCCACAGACAGGATAGTACATACCACGGCCTTTGTTACACCAGTTGTGGAGCACTGGCTGGAACGAGAAATAGCCCAATTGTACGGGGATCGATCCTAGACCGACCGCGCATCAAGCGAACGCTTTACCACTGGGCTACATCCCGCCCCTTGAGAGATGGGGGAGACTAACAGACAATAATAAAGACAGATACTTTAAAGATACACATAAAGATATGCCTACCTTTTTTATAGATACATATGCGTATAAAGGTATGTTCAGCCATGGATCCTTCTATCCATCCATCCCCATACAGCCAGCCAACCAGTCAGTTATCCACCTATCCATCCATCAGCGCATCCCTACGCTCCCCCCCCCCCCCCCCCTCCCACGCTCCGACAACCATTGTGTTTTCAGTATAACAGATGGCTATAATTACGGAACCGTGTGGTCTGCCAAGCTATTCTGGTTTTTGGCTTTCCATCCAACAGTACTTACACGCTAGATTATTAAGCGATTAAAATCATTTCACAGCAACCCGGAGTACTAGATACCTCCGGGGGGAATCTAACCTACCCATACCGTCCCATAATTCCCAGCAACCCCTGGCGCTACTAACAGCCAGTCGATCGGTTCTGTGTTGTAATTCTCCAGAGAGCTTCTCGTTTAGCGCAGCAAGAACAGTGCTCGGTTAAAGTCGATTACGTCATAAACACACTACCTTGGCAAGACAGCCCTTCCCTGATACCCAGCTCAACAGTACCCGCCCTGGGGGACAACACTAGATTGTGTTTATTTTAATTGCAATCTTTTCACGTCACCTGGAGCAAACACTGATCGAGAAGGTCCGATGAAAGCCGACCCCTGTCTAGTTTGCGATCTACGAAACATGACGTCACTAGGCAAACCTCGTTGACCCTGGCCTCTGGTGCTTCAGACGCATTGGAATACTGCAGTAGGGTCTGTAGTACTAGTGTAACAGCATTAGATTTGTTCCAAAATAGACGACAAACAGCTGCAGGTTCAGGACAATGGCATTTTATTCAACATCCTACATAAAGTATTTTTAAAACCCTGAAACAATCAAAACAATAAATTAAAATACAATAAGAATAGAGTAAATGACATTACAATAAGAAATACATATATACGACAATTGACATTTCCTAGACTATCATAGATAGTTAAACATATATATCGAATCACATATTACTAATACATGGTTTCTATCAAACAATGATCATTCACAATACACATGATGTAACACCATATGTTAATTCTTAATACAATTATACAATCCATACTTTACTAATACATTCACTACTAATGTTTAACACATTCATATACATTACAACGTCATAAAAATATACACATATAATAACAAAGTCATGTATATACCAAGTGTGTGTAACTAGGGTTGTAACACTAGGCCGGTAACCGAAACACGCAGTCAGAAATAGCGATCTAAATAAAATAATAAAACACACAAAGTATCGTACAAACACTATAATCCAAAGTCCATAATAATATTAATAGTCCAAAGTCCATAATTATATTAATAGCAATAATAGCAATAGCATAAAGTAAACTATCTCTTCTGAGAATACAACCTGTGCAAACATCTTACTCTAAGTTAACTATCACGCCATAATCAACTGAACGTTAAAACCCATTAGTATTTAATGATAAGAAATCATAATATTAATTACATTACCATTTAGACACTAGAACGTAATTTAATATACTTCATCTGTCATTTAATTACTTTAGATAAATATAGTTGCAGAAGAGTTATTTTACGTATTAATACATTATATTATAATGTACCGACTTAATCCATAAACATTCATTTACATTTAGTACCTGCCTGTAAACAAATACACTAGATAAGAAACATGAATACTACAAATAACTAATACACATAACTAACCTTAGAAATCCTCTAAGAATACGACATCACAGCAATAGTGACAATATCATTTCTACACTAAGAACAAGAGCTCTCAGTAGTTATGCTGAAGATTATATAACTAGAATCTGGACAGAAACACTAAGACAAAATACCAGCTTACAGTAGATCCAAGCTTGAAAGTTTAGAACGAAGGACAGACGCAGCGCAAGAATGCAAGTGCTATTGTTAGGTGCTTGTGCAAGATTCATGCTTGTGTTTTTAATCAACATATCACGAGTTAACAAGCTGACGTGTTTCTGATCGACTTAATATTTGTAAGAAGCCCAAACTGGATTTCGTCTTCAAATAATTTCGTACGTACGGAAAAATATATTTTAGGAAATAAAATGAAATGTAACCTAGTACAAATATTAGAACGATCAAAAACACGTTTAATATACAGCCACTAATATTTTATGCAGAACAATATATTTGATAATTAATTACAATCGTTAAAAAGTCTTAGTTAGTCGATGACATCTTAAAAATTGCAGCAAACTCAGGAATGTCCCTTTAAATGTAGGGGTTCGTTTTACTTTAAACGTTAGGTTTCATTACTGTCAACTAATTATGTAAGTGTGTGCGTGCGTGCGTGCGCGTGTTTGAACGAAAATAAGTAATTGTTTTATTTAACGACGAACTCGACACTCTTTTTGATTAGCAGCAAGGGATATTATAAATCTATTATATATCAATGATAAAGAGCTTGCCTGATGCACGATTGGTCTAGGATTGATCCCCCGTCAGTCCCATTGGGCAATTTCTCCTTCTCGCAGCCAGTGCTCCACAAATGGTGTAACAAAGCTGATGGTATGTGGGATGGTGCATATAAAAGATACCTTGCTGCTAATCGTAGAGTAGCCTATGGAACGACGCCTTCGGGTTTTCTGTCTCATTATCTGTGTTACAGTGGTTCTTAACCCTATGTCTGATGCCATATGATCGTAGATTTAAATGTTGTTTGTTTGTGTGTTCTTGTTTTTGTTTTTATATTTGTGTTTTGAATAATCTTTTGTCTGACCAATTGAGTCCATTTCAGAAATGACGTTCTGTAGCCACATGCTACCTGGGCGTGTCACACGTCAATCAAATGTTCACAAAGAACTCTAATGACAAATTAATTACACGTCCTTCTCCTGGCAAAGGGTCATTATGACCGCTTTTGCGTCTGCGCAGTGTCATTACTATCTGTTGGCAATGCCAAAGTCGTCTCGGAGGAATAATTTCGTACATAAAATTGTTTTAATGGTCTGCGCATTTTGCATGTTTTCATTGTACAGTAGTTTTATTGTAAAATAATTTGAATTCAAATACACAAATCGCTTTAACAGCCTCACCGCCTGTGCATGTCGTACTGTCATAGTCTATACGGTGTTAAAAGTATTACTACTGCCAGCAACAGATTCAGAATGTTGTAGAAAAGAGTCATTGACATATAACATTTTATATATGGAGGTGGGGGTATACACACTGTCTATGAATCGCGTTATGGGGCGACGAGCAAATATAAAAGATGAGTGAAGGTGTCCCCTCCCTCCCAATCGGCTTCGCCGGTGAAAATAGTGTATGAGGATAATTTTCGACGTGTACTTTTCAGTGTGGGGGGGGGGGGGGGGGGTTCCCAACCAGTGTCTAACAACTGGTATATCAAAAGCGGTAGTGCCTTGTCTGTTGGAAAGTGCATATAAAAAATACTCTGCTGCCAATGGAAAAAACGTAGCGGCTTTTCTCTGGAGACTACGTGTCAGAATTACGAAATGTTTGACATCCAATAGCTGATGATTAATTAGTCAATGTGCTGTGGTGGAATCGTTTAACAAAACAAACTTTAACTTGTATACAAGTTACGTTTGTGCATAGAATATTGAGTCTGAATTGCATACACAGAAAAATCTGCCATCTGACTTAAGTCTGGTAGATACTGGGTTCCGAAGTTCGCATTCTGGTATCGGCTCCGGTTCCGGTATCGGAGTTTTAATGACTTAAAGGCACTCGGTCACGGATTTAGTGAGCCTTTATATTTCTCTAAATATGGATTATAAATGGTAATTACATTCATTTGGAATACCAAACCTAGTCACTGTATGATCCAAAACATTTTAATTGAACTACGATCGAGGGAATTTCATAACATGCTTCATTTTTAAAATTTGGAACTCTTCTTGTGAAACGTCGTAAAAATACGCCAAAACAGACTCGTAGTGATGAGGCTATATATATATATATATATATACGACAACCATATAAAGTATTTTTGAATTTTATATAAACGACCGCTGTGTATTGAGACTTGACAAATGAGGGCTGGCTATATACATGGCAAATAATAAAACAAAAAATATATTATTTCATGACGAACATAACTGCGAATACGCTGAAATAAAATAATAAACAGTCGGAACATGAACTCACCATTTATTATTATTATTATTATTATTATTATTATTATTATTATGGAATTTAGCAGGGGAGAGTCTAGACGATTACAACGCTATAGTGCTTGGCTCTCCAAATAGCCGTTATGGACCGTCGACATAATTCAATTTTTTTTTTTTTTTATATAAAATATCAATAATAAGTGGGATATGGTGGTTATGTAGATGGTTCAATAAAGTACTTTTAGGTACAAATCAAATGTATATATTGTCATATAATACTTTGATGGGTCAATAATTAGGTCAACCATCCGTGACTGAGCGCCTTTAACATGGAACAGAGTAAGGCCACTACACTGACTTCTCTCTCAGTAACCACTAACCCCTGTCTTGGACAGACAGCTGACCTGTAGCATACCTACTACATGGCATATGAATGTATTTCAAATATTAATACATGTACTTGCTTTTTTAAAACAAATTTTAATATACAAATGTATATCTATAAAATATTGCTCACATATGACACTTTCATGTTATATTATTATTTTACAATTGGCAAACTGCCTTCAATAGTCACTAGTGCTCCGCAAGACTCAATGGGTAGGTGTAAACCACTTGCACCGACCAGTGATCCATAACTGGTTCAACAAAGGCCATGGTTTGTGCTATCCTGCCTGTGGGAAGCGCAAATAAAAGATCCCTTGCTGCTAATCGGAAAGAGTAGCCCATGTAGTGGCGACAGCGGGTTTCCTTTCAAAATCTGTGTGGTCCTTAACCATATGTCTGACGCCATATAACCGTAAATAAAAAGTGTTGAGTGCGTCGTTAAATAAAATATTTCTTTCTATTTCAATAGTCACTAAGGCTCAGATGCGCTACAAAACTTTAGCCAGACTGGTTTATGAATAGGGTAACTGTTTTGTCGTTCTGATTTGGCGTCTAATGTTAAATCTGGCAGGACGGGAACCAGTCCAGTCGTTATCGAGTACTCGCCATAAATCCTATAAACAGAGGAACGCCTGGTTCAAAGTTTTTTGAATGGTGTAGGGAGGTATTATTATTTTAGTTTCCCACAATAAACTGCCATCATATACATCAATAACTGAATTAAAAACATAATATTTCCTTATTTGATTGATGTAGTGAATATATGGAAATGTGTAGAAAGATGGGAGACTAGTAAACATGGAATATAATGTATTATCTTTTGATTTATGCATTTACCTTCAGAATATCAATGTCAAATTCCCGGCGTTATCGCCCTGGCTAGAATGGTCTAACGGCCATTGCATTAGAACGGTTGTATACTGGTTTTGAAAACCCTCCTATCTTATGTACATAAATTAACGGTTTTCGTCAGATGGGTATGGTTTGATTTCTGATTTATATGTCACGCCCCGACATACGTTACCGAGATAAAAGAAGGCACTGAAGTTGGTTTCCAGCGGGGAATAATGTCTTTTGTCCCTTTGACTGCGTGGATTTTTATATGTGTATTTGTATTGCCCGTACTCTGTGCGTGTGCGTCGGTGCGTGGCGTTCCAGTGACACGTTCTGTGGTCGACACGCCTGTCACGTGGGGTGAGGGATAATGAAAACGGTCCTAGCACGTGTTACTGGAAGTGATTACGTGATGCCACGTCACTCGGTGGTTACCTGCTGATGGCTTTTTCACGGATGACTGATCACAGGAAAGAGAACATTCAATTAAAAACCTCCTCTTCCTGATGGTGTAGGCATTAACCACCAGTCGTGTGTAAGGTTGGTAGACAGTGGGTTCGTGTCCCGGTAATAGCATCAGATCAAAGAGAGCATTCAATTAAAACCTACCCGTCCCGATGTTGTAGACATTAACCTATCGGCATGTGTAAGGCAGGTAGACGGTGAGTTCGTGTCCCGGTAACAACACCAGGCCAAAGGGATTGCACAGCACGCTGGTTATAGTGGTGGTAATGGTGGAATGGGGGGGGGGGGGGGGGGGGGATTACAGGGTTTCTCATTTACTAACCATTAACAATTGTTCTCAGTAGTCAAGATAGTTCAGAAGTGTGCAATTTAGTTTGCTTGAATTTGAAATGAAATGAAAATAAGACAATCTAATGAGCAGATCTAGAGGAGAAACCTGCTTCTGCCTACATGTCCACACGTATAAGCATTTTAAAGACGCGTATACCTAATCTGAACCCGTGGCAATGGACACTAAGTTTGGTTAATCTACAGTCATGGAACACATTTGGATAAAGTTACAGTAGAGTGAAACAAGACTTTGTGACGTTGAAACGGGAAAATACCATACAAATAATTAGTTCGTATCCAAAACCGTTACTTCTCAAAAGTACCTGTGTTTTTTAAAATCGTAAAAATTCATTTCGCGGTATTAGAAACACCAGGACGACCAGAAACACTTCAGATGTTCGGAAATGGATAATCTAAACAATAAAATATAAGTGATGTCTGAGTTAAATGATCAAAAACAAGATGCTGTAGTTTTTAAAAACTAGGGTCTGTCACTTTAATTTGAACACTCGTGTGTTTGTCCTGCGAATACATGATTGTATCTCTGCGCTGAACATTCTACAAGGAAGTATAAACATATTGCAAGTGTGCAAGAAGTGAAAAGAGCTTGTTAAAAGAGCATGTTAAAAAATCATGTTAAAAGAGCTTGTTAAAAGAGCATGTTAAAAGAGCTTGTTAAAAGAATATAACGTGATGACACCCAACACACATGCATGTCAGGTACACTTGTCAACAGGTAAACTTTCTAAAAGTATGTAATATTTACGTGAATCTGTGCATCCCCCAGAGGCTAAATTGCAATGACCTCACTTCAGCTTGACAATCTCCCAGTGTAATTAACATTTAATGGCCCGAGTTTACAACTCACAAAATACATGTTTCTCCGGGTTTTTTTTTTATAATTCGGTGCTATCCGGTGGATGGTTCTAAAGCTATAAATTATTTGGTACTCAAGACTTTTTGCTCGTAAAGCGTGTGGTGTGTGACAGCGTGCAATTTAGCTTGACAATGTCGCGGAGGAAAAACACCAAGATTTCCGTATCTTTAGTGTATCACATTCGGAACAAGAGCCAGAGGTTCAAGGGGGGAAGTGCTGGGGTGTGTACCTCCCCTCCCCTCCCACTCCCCTTGAACTGCGAAGTGTTACAAAAATTCAGTGTTTAACGGATGAATCAAATTAAAATATTGTTAGTGGGGAAGATATGTTTTAGGTTATTTGGGGTATTTTTGGAAAATATTGCCTATGTGCAATGCATGTTGGAAAATAGCGATCTTCCTTTTTGTTCAAGTTGTACCTACTCTATATACACCCAGCATCCGAATTTACCTGTGTGGCTAGCTCATAGGTTGGTGTGAATAGTTAGAAGAATATTTTAAGTGGAATATTTATGGTTACTTTCTGATTAAATGACGTGCAAACCCTCCCCCCCCCCCCCCCCCCCTCTCTCTCTCTCTCTCTCTCTCTCTCTCTCTCTCTCTCTCTCTCTCTCTCTCTCTCTCTCTCACACACACACACACCAAAAAAACAAAAAACAAACAAACAACAAAACTCAAAGACAATAACAAACAAGCCAATAAAACAAAACAAAACAAAACAGTAACATTTCTTCAACAACCTGTAAACAGTCATTGGTATTCAGTGAGCACAAGTTTTGTCCTCTCTGCTTCAAGTTTTTATCATATTTTAAAATAAATTAAAAACAAATTAAAATTAAAACCTGTATCCTGTTCCAATCGTACAACCCTGGAACAACTTGCCAAATCTACTGTTAACCCACTGCGTTCGCTAGAGTTTGTTAGTATCTCGAAGTGGCGTCCAATTAATGCTCGTTAACTTCACACCTCTAAAGTACCTCTATGTCACCTTGCCGCCGAGGTTACGAAAGTAGTCACGTGATCGAGGTCATAGGTCAAATCGACACTGAAGTACAATGTAAATAGAGAAGCGTGTACTTTGCGCTGCACGTGTCGCTTGGTTTTCATTTTTTTTCTCTCTCTTCTTTATCTTCACAGCAGCGGGATATGCACTGATGGGCAGTTACCTTAGCAACGGAAGCCACGCCTCCGAAGGAATTAAATCTTTGATGCCTGAAGTTCAGCAGTATTGGAGTACCGCCCACTCAGAAGGTATGTCACCCGTGCTTTTTTTTTTTTTTTTAAAGGTTTATTTTATTTTATTTTATTTTATTTTATTTTTTATTTTATTTTTTATTATTTTACTTTTTATTATTATTTTTTTTTTTTTTTTTCCATTTATTGTTTGGTATTTTGTTGTAGTTTTCCTGTTAGTTTTTGTTTTCTTGTAGGGGTATATTTATAGTGTGGTTATTTATTAGTTTAAATATGGATACCCTGTACAGTAAATAATTTTGAAGCAAACAGTGTATATTTTTTTAAAATTAAATCAATAGCTTTAATTGTATTTCAAACACTTAGCATGTTTGACCGATTTTGTTTTAAAGAAACTGTCCCGTTATTGTAATACTTTTCCGTTCGACAAAGCATTTTTATCGATTAAAATTACATATGAAATGCTCTTTTCTAAATATCAGTCTGTATATACAATGAGACTAAATTCAAAAATCATTATCATGCATTGGTTTAACGAACAATAAATACGTCTAGACGTGTGATTTCCCCCCATGATCAACATTTTTAATGAGTGTGATTTTCCCCATCATCCACATGTGATGAATGTAATTTTGCTATCATCGACATTATGATGAGTGCGATATCCCCATCATCCACATTTTGATTAATGTAATTTTTCCATCATCGACACTTTGACGAATGTGGTTTTCACCATCATAGACATTTTGACGAATGTGATTTTCCCATCATCGACATTTTGATTAGTGTTATTTTTCCCATCATCGACATTTTGATGAATAATATTTTCCCGTTATCGACATTATTGGGTGTTATTTTTCCTATCTTCGACATTATGATCAGTTTAGTTTAGTTTTTCATTTTAACTATCTCGCCTTGGTGAAAACAAAAGGCGAGAAGTATGTATGACTGTTCTGACGCATTGAGGTCTATTACTTTTATTACAGAGTTTAAGTCTTAGACCAATGGCACTTGTTTATGGATGCATCAATGAATGTTCATCTCATTGCATCTTTTAAAAATTATTACAGTTTATTTACTTATTTATGTTAGAAAGTATATTAATCATGACTATTGCATCCAACATTATTTATTTATTCACCGAATCAGTTTATGGCTTGAGATATATACCAGTGTATGTGCACTCCTTTTTACTTAAATCGATCCCAGTATAGGAACACTGTTCGGCCCCAGTCCTACCGCTACCAGACTGCTGTGGCTGGCATACACGGTGTGTTTGGTTGAGAGGAGGTTGTCGGATTTGTTTGTAAGGATGGCTGATGTCAAATCGATCCCAGTATAGGAACACTGTTCGGCCCCAGTCCTACCGCTACCAGACTGCTGTGGCTGGCATACACGGTGTGTTTGGTTGAGAGGAGGTTGTCGGATTTGTTTGTAAGGATGGTTGATGTCAAATCGATCCCAGTATAGGAACACTGTTCGGCCCCAGTCCTACCGCTACCAGACTGCTGTGGCTGGCATACACGGTGTGTTTGGTTGAGAGGTTGTCGGATTTGTTTGTAAGGATGGTTGATGTCAAACTTTACATCAAAAAAAAGTTTGTTTTATTTATCGACGCCACTAGAGCACATTGATTTTTTATCTTATCATCGGCTATTGGACATCAAACATATGGTCATTCTGACACGGTTTTTTTAGAGGAAACCCGCTGTCGCCACATAGGCTACTCTTTTACGACAGGCAGCAAGGGATCTTTTATTTGCACATCCCACAGGCAGGATAGCACAAACCATGGCCTTTGTTGAACCAGTTATAACTTTACATCACGTCCCGAGCGACGCCAACCTCTCGAGGTGTTGTATTCAAGTGTCAGAACGTCCCTGCCGCGCCTATAATGGACGTTTGACGATTTTCATGTTTTTAAAAGATCATCTTTTAACTAATTTGGCAGACATTTCCGTCGATTTATTGACGAAGTCTTGTGCAACATGATTTCTCATACCGTCTGTAGCAAACAGGGTGTGTTTTAGTCGTCGTCAGCTCTGGACCTACCTCTGGACCTACCTCTGTCTCTCTCTCTCTCTCTCTCTCTCTCTCTCTCTCTCTCTCTCTCTCTCTCTCTCTCTCACTCTCCGTCTCGCTCTTTGTCTCTCTCTCACTCTCCGTCTCGCTCTTTGTCTCTCTCTCTGTTTGTCTCGCTCTTTGTCTTTCACTCTTGCTTTCTCCTTTTCTCTGTTTTAGGCCACCTCAAGTGACCTATTAAAAGAGAGAAATAAGTTTCTTCTTCTGATTAGCAGAAAAATTATTTTGCATTAGCAGCAAGATATATTTTGTATGCACCAACGTTTGTTTTGTTTAACGACATCACTAGAGCACATTGATTTATTTATCATCGCCTACTGGATGTCAAACATTTGGTAATTTTAACATATAGTCTTAGAGAGGAAACCCGTTACATTTTTCCATTAGTAGCAAAGGATATTTTATATGCACCATCCGACAGACAGGACAGCACATTCCACGGCCTTTGACGTACCAGTCATGGTTCACTGCCTAGAACGAGAAATAGCCCAATGGGCCCGACGACGGGGATCGATCCCAGACCGGCCGGATATCAAGCGAGCGCAAAACCACTTGGTCACCCCACCCACCCACCCACCCACCACCACCACCACACACAGACACCGGACAGCGATGGGGGCATATATTTACGACCTAGTCAACATACCCTTTGAATTCTACGACGATCTGATTAAATATCTTTCTTTAAAATTTAGTTTCGGCTGTTTCAGGTTTTACCAAAAATGTTCTTCGTTTTGACGATGTTGTGAAGTGGTCATTGGGGAGTGTCTTTCTTGAAGTCAAGGCAGTTCTCACAAGCAGGACAGTACCAGGGTTGTCTTGTAACTATGGCACATATTAGCACTATTTCAAAAGTGTTAATATATATATACCGGTAACCATGACAGTAGAAAGTATTAGTTTAAGAATGGCATGAGCCACTAAGACGTCTCATCTTAAATGAAGCATATTAATATGATTTATTTAACGATGCAGTCAACACATTTTATTTATGGTGTAACAAAAAACGTCGGTATGTATTATCCTGTCTGTGGGGATGATGCATATTGATGATTTGTTGCTGCTAATGGAAAGGGGTAGCCCATGGAGTGGCGGCAACGGGTTTCCTCTCTCATTATCTGTGTGGTCCATAACTATATGTCTGACACCATATATCCGTAGATAAAAAGTGTTGAGTGCGTCATTCTTTATATCCGTTCCACTCTGGGTTGTGCAAGCTGAGATTCTTTAAACCAGTATTGATAATGGCAGTCCTCTTAACGACAATGTAGGAACGATGTATCATCTTCCACTTGGGGATGACGTATCTGAGCTCCCCTCTCCCCTCCCCCTCCCCCGCCCTTCATCACAGACAAACTTAGTTTGTTTTAACGACTCCACCAGAGCATTGAATTTTCAATCACCTGCTATTGGAAATCAGTTTAGAAATTCCCACACGCAGTCTTCAAAAGAAACCCGCTACATTTTTAAATTAGCAGCATTGGATCATTTATGTGCATTTTCCCATAGACAGGACAGCACATACCAAAGCCTTTGATATACCAATCATGGAGCACTGGATGGAGAGGGGAAAATACCCATTCAGACAATGTGCCTGACTGAGCTTAGACCCCATAAGGTCCTTTGGACTGTCCTTGGTAGAGATACGAGTTTCTGTTAGTGTTTTGTCGCAGAGATTCTTGTAACCAGGAGAGACGTCAGTGTTAGACAGTTTATGGCAGTGAGCAGCTGCGTGGATAAATTATCTTCTGCAGTAGGTGTAGTTAGTTCACAAACACAGAGACGAAATATATTTCAAATAACGAAGAGACGCTTCATGGCGGCAGGTAGGAATTGACGAATGAAAGTGTGTTTGTTTCTTTGTTTGTTTTAGGTTTCAGAGTTTTTGCGTTTTTGGGTTTTGTGAGTTCTTTTTTTTAAATATGATTTATTAAATTACTATTTCTTTGTTTTCTTTCTATTTTTTTTTTTTTTTCTGTTTTTTTTTTTTTTAATTTCGTTGGTGGTTTCTCCTTTTTGGGGGTATGCAATGAGTGAGCGACGAGTAATATTATCGTTTCTCGGTACGGAACACAAATAAAAATACAATGTCATGAACTTTCCTAACCTTACTGGAGGATGTGAATGAAAATGGCAAGGGGGTTAATATCATATTTCATATGTGACATTAGTAAACGATTTCGATTAAATTGCGGATGAACTCTTGTCCTAAAGAATTCTAAACGTGTAGAGGTGACAGTCATAAAACATGTCTCGGCGGAATTCTTGTCAATGTTCATATTAACCCCCCTCCCAACTTACCCCCCCCCCCACACACACACGCAACAAAATATTGAACTGTCATTTTGTGTAGAATTTTTTGTATGTACATTCATTAAATAGAACGTGTTTTATGTCCACACACACACACACACACACACACACACACACACACACACACACACGTTCGCTGTAAACTACAGATAATTAACCCTTTGACTGATCCATGTGCATCTCTGTGGAAATGCAGCAAGGTGTGCATGATGTATGGTTTCTGTGGTCTGCTAAAGCAGTAGATTTCACGTCCGGCGATTGGACCAACACGTACTCCACGCACCGTCAACATCCGGGTCACTTGCAATTAGCGTTCTGCGGCGGCGTTCTTTATGTAGCGCTGCGCTGCGGTCTGGCCAATAGCGCAGGCAGTACGGGTTATTTATGCCCAACTTTTAAAACGAATACCTGACATTTGCCCATAATATATCTAACAGCGCAGATTACAAGATTTAATCGTCCGTTCACTTTACACTGTCATGGAAACTGGTTCCAGTCGCCATATTGCCAGACTACCTGCGCGCACGACGTCTGGGTGTGTGTGGTGGTTTCGTCGTTAATGACGTCATTCCAGATGCCTGTATGTCGAGCAGATTCAGGGATGTGATTTTTCAGGTGTATTTTTGGGTTTTTTGTGAAATGTTTTTCACAGAGTTGAATTGGTTTGGTCTAAGATGCTGAGAAATGACCTTTATTTAGGTATAGTATATGAATAGATTTGAGCTTTTATTTTAAACAAGTATCACATCCCTGTAGTATATATATGTTTGTTTTATGGGGTTTCTTTTCTGGGTTCTTTGTTTTTGGGGGTTGGGGTGGTGTTTTGCGGGGTCGTGATGCGGGTGGGAGTATTTTATTCTGCTATATATTACATTAATGTCTCTTATCCATGGAGGGACGTAGCTCAGTGATAAAGCGCATGCCTGGTGTGCGGTCGGTCTAGGATCTATCCCCGTCGGTGGGTCCTTTGGACTATTTCTCGTTCCAGTCAGTGTACAACGACCGGTATATCAAAGGTCGTGGTTAGTGCTATCCTGTCTGTGGGATGGTGCATATAAAAGATCCCTTGCTACTAATGAAAAAAAAATTTCCTCTCTATGACTGTCAAAATTACAATATGTTTGACATCCAATAACCCATGATTAAGAAATAAATGTGCTCTAGTGGTGTCGTTAAACAAAACAAACTTTAACTTATCCATATGTACTTCCGATAGAGTCATCGTCTGTTTTAAATTTCGCAGATTGTGCAAATTAAAATATTTGTTTATCTTATAGTATTCTCATTTAACGCGTTTTTGCCATTTAATAAAAATTGCGGATTGGTTAGTTCAAAATGTTCAATAAAATTTAAGGAAAGATGTCTCCGTTATTACTACTAAAACTGTTTCTGAAACAGTAATTATGCCGTTAGTTTCTAATGTGTCTTATTTTTAGTAACATCTCGCTGAACATACCTTTCTCTATCCCTCTCTGTCTCTGTGTCTCTCTCTCTCTCTCTCTCTCTCTCTCTCTCTCTCTCTCTCTCTCTCTCTCTCTCTCACACACACACACACACACACTATTTGTATCTCCTCTCTCTCTCATCCCTCTTACTTCCTCCTGTCTTCATTCCCCATATATATATATATATATATATATATATCCATCTCAATCTCTCTCTCTCTCTCTCTCTCCTCCCTCCCTCCCTCCCCTCTCCCTCTCTCTCTCTCTCTCTCTCTCTCTCTCTCTCTCTCTCTCTCTCTCTCTCTCTGCACATCTGTCAGTCCGAGGTTGTTACCTAACCGAACGACGGAACAAAAGTCGAGAAAAGAAAGACGAAGGTGTGTGAGTATTCCGTCGCTAACCTGGTTTCAAGTTGTAATGGATTGCCCTTTACAGGAAAATACCACCACCATCGTAAAATGTGTCCACGAACGTGCTCATGTTTAAAATAGGATTAAACTAATTACTTGAGAAGACTGTTGGAAATTATAATGGAGCGGGGATTGGCGGGATTGTGGGGGGGGGGGGGGGGGGGGGACTAAAATTTGGGTTGCTTGAGGAAGAGTTTCAGGTTAAGGATTTTGGACCGCAGATTGGATTTAAAGGTGTAGTTGTTACCCAAAGCCATCAGAAATTACAAATAAATAGTATGGATTTTAGCATCAAAGTGTAAAAATAGCAGTTCTTGTTCTGATCCCAGTTCCTGTACCTCAGCCCGGGAGAACATTTCTGCTTTAATTTGAAATATTTACTTTATTTTCAAATACATGTATTTGCTTTCATCTTTGTGTAAGAAATGGTCTAATGTCTAATAGTCTAATTGTTTTACAAAAAAATCTATTAATTTCTTTTCAGTCATACTTCCTTCTTTATTTCGCTCTCATAATACTACAAATCAGTTTCAGTTTCAAAAGTGTGCCAGTCTCTCTCTCTCTCTCTCTCTCTCTCTCTCTCTCTCTCTCTCTCTCTCTCTCTCTCTCTCTCTCTCTCTCTCGCTCGCTCGCTCTCTCTCTCTTTTTTTTGGGTGGTGGTGGAGAATAAGTGGTTGGAGGGGGGCTGAGGGTTTTCTTTCTTTATTCGCGTCAACGAAAGTAACGCACACGCAATGACTCAGTTCGGTTTTTGGAATGTCGTAAACCTACACTGTTGATTGAAAGCCAAATGGGCACGCGACCATTCTCGTCCTCGTCAATCACAAAGTGTAGACAGTTATTGATTGGTCGACAAATGTGACCTTCACACTGGCGGGCTCAGTCGCATATAATAATACTTTAACTTCTCACTCGCCAGCTGGGTACTCCAGTGTTACAAATCACCGACAAAACAGTTTTAAAACGTAGCAATGTACAAAATGTACTACTATATAAACCTAAAATATGTCCTGGGCAGGAGTTTGGCGCAGGATTTTAAATCCTCCATGTAGCAAATCCTGGTCAGATCTGAATGGATGGGAACACCCCAGGCCCGTAGGAACGATATCTGAAGTGGGGATGACGGCACAACGTGGTGGGGGGGGGGGGGGGGGGGGGCACAATCTCTAGAGGGGAGATCAATCTCGGGGGGAGGGCACAAGCCAAATTGACAAAGAATCATAGATTTTCATCTTCAAGTGGGGGGGGGGGGGAGGCTGCAAATTAAAGAGTTCATGAACCCATACTAAACATAGGCGTACGGACTCCCATTTTTGCAGGCTGGTTTCTACCCTAATTAAACGAAAATGTCTGAATCTGGATAACAGCATTTATTAGCATTAATGCTAAACAACTATATAGGGTTACAAACGAATCACTACGCAATTTTACGTGTATTACAATTAATTTTGCGGGTAGAATGATGAAAATCCACGGTAAAAATATCTCTATCGTTTTCGCCCGAATTTGAGGATTTATTCCATGCTCCCCCAACCCCCGTATCGTAAACTTATGATACTAAGCGACAATATTCAACTGAGTTTGAATCAGTTGAATGTGTTTATTGCAAGATATATTTTAAAGAATACTTGAGAATGCAAATATTAAAATACAGATGACAATTATTAAAACATGGAAAGTCATTGGTGTTCATAAAACTCAGGGTAATGATATAATCGAAAGTATCAAAAACAAGTTCGACGTAATATACATTGTACTAGCAAATGTATTAGATTCCATTTATACCTTCTGTATTTGAACGAATTGTACTTTTTTGTCTGTTTTGTCTTTTCGTAATTTTTAGAAACTGGATTAATTGTTGTTTTTCTTTGTTTTTGTCTTCTACTTGGACTCGCCCACATGATATTTCTTGTTACAACCAGTACCCTACGATGGGTATATCAAAGGCCGTGATATCTGAGAGTACACGTAGAACATCCTTTTCTGCTAATGGAAAAATGTAGCAGGTATCCTCTAAAAACTATGTTTAATAATTACCCAGTGTTTAACATCCAATCGCCCATGATTAATTAATCAATGTGCTCTATTGGTGTTGTTAAACAAAACACATTTTAACTTTCTAATTTTTCTTCTTTAGACTTTACAATGCATATGTGTGACGGTTTTCGGTATTGTTGTTGTTATTGTTTTGTAAGATAAGATGTTTTGTTTATATATTCATAAACTTTTATCAATAAATCCATATTGTTAAACAATATATTCACTTTTATTACGCTAGGATTTCTGCAATAGTAGCTAGTTTTTGAAGATGATTTAGTGTGTTACATAAAAAAAATGAAATTCGTCGCCAATACAAATATTGCATAATCGTTCATACCTTGGTGTATTTAGCCATCTTCCTGTTTTAATTGGTAGTCTGGGATTAAATATGTCATGTCATGTCATGTCATGTCATGTCATGTCATGTCATAGGGTTTTACGTGCACATTCAGAACAAGCTGTGGATTAAATAGTCCAAATCTAGTAAATATAATTCTCTTTCCAGGAAAGAATATAAAAATATGTCTCATACACCCAGGGCCGTACCCTCCGGGGGGGCAGGGAGGGGCAGCTGCCCCCCCCCCCCCCGAGAATCTTGTCCTTTTTTTTATATATATCTCCAGTAATAGCACAGAAATGTTTAATCTTTATAGTATGTTAAAAATTATTTATAAAATTTAGTGCCCCCCCATGGATTTTGGTCAGGGTACGGCCCTGTACACATGTTCAGTTTTAAATAATCTATACATATTTGCTTTTGGCGACGTTTCAAGAAAACTACCACTATTGTTGAAACATACTGTTGTGCAGTTAATTATAAATCAGTTACAAATATACACAGACATTTGTGTGCAGAGTAACTAAAGCCTACTAGTATAGAACGAGGGACATATAGGCTAGTATATGGTTATTTGGTTAGTTATATTTAAGATAGTTGGGTAGGCAGTATCTATGTACGTACAACATATGTAGGTAGGAGCATATGTAAATATATACTAATGTTAATGTATGGTCATTTGTTAGATGTGTAAGTCAGAATGATGTTTCAGTTAATGTAGGCTATTTTAGTATTGTTTATTTACGTTAATGCACTAAGTGCTATCGATTTTTAAAAAAAACATTTATAGACCTGAGCAAATATATATTCGTTACATTTTTGTTTTTGGTTTGTTGTTGAGTTGTTGTTGCTTTTTTTTTTTTTTTTTTTGGGGGGGGGGGGAGTTTCTTGTTATTTTAATTTTGTTTTTGGTTTTGTTTTACGGTGGATTTGGGGGATTTAAAAAAATTTAACGTTTCTTTGAAATTTGATTTACAGGAATTGTTGATGTCCAACTTTAGTGAATTATTCGGGGGAGGGGGGGGGGAGGGTGTTTGTTTTTGTTACTTTGTTGTTTGTTGTTTGTTCTTGTTTGTTTGTTGTTTTGGGTGTATTATTTTTTCAAAATATTAATTTACAATTTAATATGATTTATTTATTTTATACCATTACATAGTATGCTTAATACTAGTATATAATGTGTACGTATTTCATCTTAAATACTGAAATGTATCTGAAGTTGTTACCTAGTTACTGTTACAGGAAAGTGCACGTGTGTTACCTGGCATAATGAACGCAAGTCTATAATGAAAATCAGTTTTGTTCAGGTGTAAACCTTTGATCAATCCACTTCACGTTCTATCGGGTGAGATTAATTAAGTTCATTACAGTCTCAAGACATCTCCAATGATGGCAGCCATTGTGCACAGAGCGCAAGTCGTTCAAGGGCAAGTTCGATAACTCTCCGGATCAAGGACAGTTCCGATAACTCATTGTTATTCTCACGGTTCTAGATTTTCCGTGTCGATAGGTAATGTTTCGTTTGACTGATCACGCTGTAAAGGGAGACTATTTTCGTATGTAAATCCCTCAATCCGAACCTCGGCGCTCAAGTCCCATTTGGCGTGGCCCGGTGAACGTAGGTACAGCGGAAAGTAACAGATTGCCCGGAGCTCAGTTCTGTTCCGGAGTCTGGTTTCAGTTATAAATGTTGAAAACTAGCGATGGTTGTCGAAAGCCGGAATTTGTTGCGGAAGCCGGTACATTGTTTTATTGTTTTAAAGCATATGTCCCCTAAGTATATGAATAAATGAGACATTGTCATGATTATAATTTAATTTTAATTATATATTTTTATATTTCCATTCTTTTTAGTCATTCTATTCTGTTCTGTTCTGTTCTGTTCTATATATATATATATATATATATATATATATATATATATATATATATCAGAAAAAGAAAATAAAATATATCAGAAAAAGAAAATAAAACAAAATAAATAATGAAATGAAACAAAAAATTGCATGGAATAGAACATATATATATATATATGTCAGGATCCTTTGTACTGTTTTTTAAATCAAGGACATACATATATAATTCACTATATGGCGTTTTATTCAAATTACCAATTTAACAGGAATTATAGATATTTGTGTGTCGACTATACAGCGATAATTACGTAATTTATCTCAGCTGTCAGAAATCGCTGGGCGAGGTCCACAGTTGATAATATTTTAATATTTTCTCCTCGCATGGAAGCTTTGTTCGTGTTTTGCAAATGTCACACTGATCGTTATGCATTTTTATAAATGTCGCAATGTCTTTATTTCCGCGTCACAGATTACTGCGCATACATATGCCGTGGAGAAAACAGAAAAATACTTTCAGCCCTGGCTTCTGAATATTGAAATGTTCTCATTGATAGGGCTACAAACAAATTAATCAATTATTAATTAATTAATTAATAATAATAATAATAATAATAATAATAATAATAATTATCATCACCACATCTATCTTAAAATACATATGTGAAAAAAACCGATTTACTCTTGGCGAGTTCTTCAATATATTTTAAGGCAAAAATTGAATTGTGTTATTGTTTTACAATTAGAAAAAGTCAATAAACATCCTTTGTAAACATATGTTTAATTACTTTATTTTTTAATAGACTTGAATCATTTTAGATATTGTATTTGTCTTACAAATCACAGCTGAATCTCGTTTCAAAGTAATAATGAAATAAACATTTAATAAAACCAATATTACATTTTCTTTACATAAACACCTACAATAATAAACTTCGAACTTATCGCATGCCATCACCAGTCAAAAACTGTATGTAAAAATATTAAGAATTTTTATGTAGAACTAGAACAAATTAAATTAAACACTCTTCAACCGAATTTAAGTTTATTTTAGATGTTTTTACTTTTGATACTCTTCTAAACCTTTTTTATTCTGATGTTTTGTTTATTGACAAAGTAGGCGTGGCTTTGACACTTTTACTATCAACAGTTCTGTCATTTGAAATGACTGACATGTGACAGAGGTCTCCGGTCGTACACTTAATACGAGATTAAACACAGATCGGTAACCGGTAGAAATATTAGCGAGTTGAATGTCAGCTTAAGACCTTTCACAACGACAGACAAAGTACTTTACAATCCACTGTCACTGATTTATTGAAATCCAATACTGGGAACAACCACGAGGTGGTACGGAAATTGGATGGGAGAGGGGCGTGTGTTTTTGTCTTTAAAAAGCTACTTTTACAAACGGAGGTTTGGTTTTTATGTATTCTGAACATTGAGTAAAAAGGTGTACTCTATGTAGGGACGAAATATAGAACAGATTTAGCTTGATGTCTTTTCATGTCAAACATGGATAAAACATCATTGCCATTAATCTTTCGCGTGTCAGAAGATAAAACCAAATGCCATTAGATGACACTTTCATTCGTCTTTTCTCCCAATGAGAATATTTATGAAACAGTCAATTTTCTAATATTATTTATCTTCGGTTTGTGTCAATACAGAAACAAAATTCTTTCTGTCCTAATGATTTTTTTTAAATTGTTGTTTTCTTCTAATTCTTGTTTAATTTAATTTAATTTTATTTTAATTTTAATTTTAATTTTAATTTAATTTTTATTTTTATTTTTATTTTTATTTTTATTTTAATTAAAAAATATAATTCAATTTAATTAAGTTATTTTATTTCATTTTATTATTTTGTTGTCTTGTTTTGTTGTCTGTTCTGTTTGTTTTATTTTATTTTATTTTATATGAGTATAATGTGCTATGACATAATATGATGCAGTGTGGTATGATGTATGGTATGGTATATTGTAAGCCATGGTATCGCATCAGGTATAACACATCACAGAGATTATTAAACAAGTCTCCGTTCCCTGGCCAGGTAAAAGAAATCAATGATCGCAAACAGCTTGTGACCACTGATTGATCTGTTTACCGTAAAGTGGGTCGTATTTCATAAATCCGCCCACGCTTCTTTACTTGTTTGACTTCACGACATCGGTTTCCGTTTACGACATCCTTACAAGTGGTGTCAGCAAATTTGCCTGGAATACTGACATCGACACTGAAACAGTTCACACCATTGTGCATGCGTTGTCTTCGTGGCATTGTTACCAGGTGGGGATAAGACGACCACTTTTAGTTACTTGGGGACCGAAACATTCAGGTATAAACAATAATAATATTATAATATCATTTACAAACAATATAAATATATCACATATAATATCACTTACAAATACAAATAAATCAAACATCAGATATACACATACCATATGAACACGATAAAAAATACCAAATATACATTAATACATGCATGACAAATATATGAAACATATATCATATGCAAACAATACATATTTATCAAACATATTTTAATACATGCAATAAAGATATATCAAAAATATATTATGTGCGTACAATATAAATATATCAAACATATATTAACACATACAACACAAATATATGGAAAATATAACACACAATATACCACACAACAGACGTAAAACATTGTAAATATAAGCAATGAAAGTAGGAAATGTTTTATTTATCGACGCACTCAACACATTTTATTTACGGTTATAATGGCGTCAGACATATGGTTAAGGACCATCCACAGACAGGGCAGTACATACCACGGCTTTTGATATACCAGTCGTGGTGCACTGGCTGGAGCGAGAAATAGTCCAATGGGCCCACCGACGGGAATCGATCGAGCACTTTACCACTAAGCAACGTCCCGACCCTATAAACAATGAAGACAAATATAACATGTATATCGATTACATAATATCACATACATTAAAGATCAACCTAGACATACAAATCAAATATATAACATTGATATTTTTTTTTTTAAAGATGCAATATGTAACAATAATTAAAAATCACAAAGTGTCAGTTGGCAGGATTCGAACCCACTACACCAGTTCGCACGGCATTTGACAGCCCAAGTCCTTAATCGCTTGGTCACCTGCTCATCCACAAAAATGGAAGCCCAAGGGGGCTATTGACGCACTTGAGGGGCATTTAATAAATGAAAATAGTTTAACAAATGAAATTGATGTAATAGTTACGGCAGTAATAATAATTGAATTGATAATTAATAAGAAATAAACAGTTTAATTGTATCTCAATCATTTCGAGAAAGGGTTTTGAGGAAAAGAATGTAAAGAATTTGTTACCGCTCAAATATCATTTGAGTGATTTACCTCATTCTGTTGGCAGAATGTCACAATATCCTGCTTGGTGTTTCAAATATGGGGGCGGCGTGTGTTTATGTTAATCAGAGGGATAGTTTGTCCATCTGTGGCTGTGAGGTTGTTTTTATCAATAACGAAGTACGGTGTGGGATTGACTTCATAAAAGTATTACCTTTCCCGAGAAACACTTTTACGCGTCTGTTATCTGTAGAAATGTTCATCAAGGGTTACAGTGACACGTTACCTTTTCGATTTTCGAAATCTGTCTTGACACATACGTTTTGTACACAATAGTCAAAACTACAAACATCATATAATAATTATGTATTGTGTATTGGGGGGATTGGTAGCTTGGAGATGTTGGCAATACAATTTTTACTAAAACCAAAACACATAATTACAAATTAATTAATGACACTCCAAGGAAAATAAACATCGCTTCGATATAATTAAAGAATTTTTAAGTGGAGGTGTTGCGAGGTGAGGACGACTTTGGTGTAGCATATAATATATTAATGGTCAAAGGTGTTGTGCAAATATATACTCATGGACAAAAGTTCTTGCACGTGATCATGTATTGCACAAATAAAAGTGTAAGTTTAACGGTAACGAAGAAAACATCAATTTGGTTATTTGTAACAACATTGTGACACAATTTACACAATTATGATATGTCATCATCTTTGTAAAATTTCAACCATTTACTAACTTTGCTTTGGGTTTGAGACCATTTTATTTGATGGACAGAAATCATTCTTCAGCAAGAAAATATTTAGAGAGTATTCAGAAACGAATGCAAGGAACCAACGGGGACAGGGTGGTGGATAGGGTAGGGTTGTATAATGTATGTACGTCTTTTCTCGCTTCCATCATTCTACGCATGCTATTAGTCCATGTAAAAATACGTAGTGATTCGTTTGCAACTCCACATAGCTGTTTGGCAGTATTACTAATATGAATAAATATAGTATATACAGATTCGGGCATTTTATTTTTAATTGAGGCAAAAATCAGCCTGCCTCCACCTCCACCCCCCCCCCCCCCCCAACCCACCCTCGAAAGTACCTGTATTACACCCGACTACTATCTTATAACCATACACATTTTGTGTTACAGCATTCCCTCGCTACGTGATTAACAACAACATGTACCCCCCATATCCGTTCCTGGCGGGTCCGGACTCCATGTCGCTGCTGCAGCCCGGGACGGCGGCCACAACACAGCAGTCTCCATATAGTCACAGGATATACGAACTACACAAAGGTAAGATACGTGAATACCGCACAAGTAGTGTCGTCATAACGGTTGGTTTCATTTGACCAGAAACTATGTTATTTGTTGTCGTCTATGGCATTTGAATTTGGTCGTATATATACTACTGTGTATTCATCATTTGAACTGACACTGTGTAATAATCATTTGAATTTGGTCGTATATATACTACTGTGTATTCATCATTTGAACTGACACTGTGTATTCATCATTTGAATTGACGACTCGATTACGTCAAAGTGGCAGTGCACAAACTCAGTGTAGTTAGTATTCAATACATAACAAAAACAGTTGAAAATATAGAATATGTATGGCATTTAACAAATGCCTTCTTAGCCAATCGTGGGCCTCGACGCAAAGCCTTGTCGGTAATCAAAGCGACATAATGATAAATACTTGCCGACAAGTTTGTTTTTCATCTTGTTCGGGTCGACTTCCTTGTTAATTCTTCACGATCCCCAACTCGAGATGGCCGGCACCAGTAAGATTTGCATACAAACAACACTTGACTGATTGCAGGTTGGTTTTTAAAGGAAGGCTTCGTTAATCATACGTTCTTTCAGTGGCGCGGATCAGTCGGAGTTGAGGGACGGTCGGTCACAGTGGTTGATATGTATCATATTTCACTGACATGTAATATCTGCCATATTGTCTCTACTTCTCCTCTCACCACCGTGATAACTATTGTTCTTGGAGATTTGTATTAAGATCACATACTTCAGTAAGTTTCAAAGAGACCTACCATGAACTATATTACAAGATCAAATCCCGTCCCCAACCCAACCTTCAGCTTTCCAGTTCTGCTATTGCGTTATGACTGATGTATCAAATGCCGTGGTATGGTCGATCTTGCATATCGTGAAAAAGCTTGTTAAACTGTTTCTGCTAATTGATATGACCAGTCACATGGCAGAAATGGAGGTTTTCTCTCAGTATTTAGACAAAATCTCGAATTAAACAATATCTTGTTACATAAACATTGCTACCCACCCGTAATTCTGTCAGCATATTGAATATATTAATGATATGGACTAGCATATTAATCTGTTATATATTCCTTTGGTCTGTGCAAATTTAATATCTAAACACAACCTTTCAATAATGAATTGGAGGTAATTCAGATAAACGAAGCTTAAAATGCTCTACTTATTTCAGTAATGAATTGAAGACCTGTTTCAGTCTCACTCCTATCGCAGTCCATGACTCAGTGCCGAGCTCCCTTTGACTCGTATATCTATTTCTGTACCTGACTCACACATCAGTGTCAACCCATAAACAAAATAAAGCCACGTCATCTTTCGTTTGAACACTGCAATACTTTGTAAATATGCATGTCTTTTGTCATACATGTATATCTTTTTAGATGCATTTCTGGGCGCAGTCCCGCCTTCAGCCGGCCAGGCGGGGTTCTACGGGCTAACTAACGCCCCGATGACTGGGGCACCGTCCGCCCTGCACGTGCCCTCGACGGTGATGGCGGTGAAACAGGAAGCGAAGGTGGAGTCCGTCGTACCCGAGCGACCGAACAAGCAGCCGGACAAGAAGTCGCACAGCAAAAGTGAAAGGAAAGTTGTTTGTAAGAAAGAGAGCTCAAAGTCTTCTGGTGACAAGGACGGTGCTAGAGAGTGTTCTAGGGACTGTGCTAGGGACGGTGAATTATCAGCCAGTGGTAGAGGCGAGACGTGCAAACATTCCTGCGACAAAGCGAAGAGCACGAGGAAAGTGGAGCCTGTCAGTGTGGCGGAAAAGTCGTGCAAAAGGACGTCTGCTAAACTGCACGTGGCCGCCAGAGAGTGCAAAGTGTCGGCAGGTTCTCCCAGTGGAACGAAAGACGAAGTCTGTGATATTAAGTCGTCCAAGGCGGTGGCGGCGGCTCACGGCGCGCACACTGTGACTGTCGTGTCGGAGAACGTGAAAACGCAAAGCATAACGACTTTAACCACGGTCACCGTCACGCCAAGTGGCTCCACTGCCTCCAACGCAACTTCCGCTACAACCGGAAGTACGCAGAGCGTGTTCAGCTGTGGGCAGCCTGTCATATCAACAGTATCTCAAGGTAAATTAATATCAGAGGCAATAACTTTTATACTTCTCTTTTTTATTTGCAGGATATGACCTACTGTTGAACAAGAAATATTATGTTTATGTTTAAAAATATACCTTATTTTTGTACTTTATGAAATATAATTTTAATATGTATTTTGTGATAAAAATAAAATTAAAAAAACTTCACAGCGATAAGTCCTAAGTATTTCGAAAATGAGCTCTAAGGAATTTTATTTTAATTCAATGGATTGCTTCACAAGTATCCTGTCTCTGTCCATCCATTCATCCAATTCATTCATTCATTCTCTCACTCATTCAACATACGACAAACTGTAATGTATGTAATGTGTAATGGAATTTAGAACCAGTTATGCAGGTTTGTGCCGCCTGGTGTGATAGATATTTTTGTCAGAACGATTCCTGTTTGTTTTATGCGGTGCTCCAGCTGTTTATTGCGATTATCGATTGATCGCTTTCAGTAAAGTGACTGCCTCGATTATAATCTGTATGATTTAGCACGCGTTCTTTTCTCAGGGGCTTACGTGACGTCAAACACAAGTGTATCACCTTCGTCCAGGGCCTCCCCTAGCCTGCCATTTTACCACACCCTGTATGCCCACCCTCAGGGTGCGGCGGCGGCGGCAGCGACGACTGTACCGACGGGTCCAAGAAAGGTTCACGCCACCACGTATGTTCCCGAAGTCGGGACCTTGAACCGCCCCATTGACAAAAGTTTACCGAAAGTGCTCGAGTCGAAGGTGAAATCCGAACCCGTACGTCCGTCGTGCTGTCGTGAAAAGCAGGTGAAGCTCCCCGCTGGTGTCCCGACGTCAGTGACCAAGTATTGCGATAATCCTCCACCTCTGACTGTGAAACTCTCGCCCAAGTTCTCCAGGCGGTCTTCGTGTGACGAGGATGATCCCCGCACAAAGGACGCAGACAAAAGGCAGAACAGTCGACTTGTTGGTGCTGGCTCGACGGAAAGTCTTCTTGCTGCCAACACTTCAGAAGAGTCGACGAAATGCTCAAACGGCGGCGCGGCTGGAAGTGGACGAAAGAGTGATAAAGACTTGGAGGATATCAGAGATGAATCGCTCAAATGTGGCGAGACTACGGCTCTGGATTATAGAATTTCGAAGAAATCTCAGTCGCAGACATGTGTAGTGACTAATTGTGGCGCCAGGAAGCACGAGGAAGGTGTTAGTGGTGTTAAGGTTAACGGTGAACACGAGATGCATCTGGAAGTAGATTCGTCCACTGTCGGGAAGCTTCACTCGCGTGTAGATATTCATGTGACTTCATCATCCTCATCGTCATCCTCGTCCTCAGCTGGACTTGCCTCCCCCGATGTTAAGCCTGATTCCACGACCCCACTAGAGAGTGAAGAGAAGCACGTGGACCGGACTCTTCACCCTGCAGATCCTAAGCTATCAAAGACTGAGTCACCGTGCACTGTTCTAAATCTGTCTAAATCAAAAACTGGTGACAAATCGTTTACCGACAAAGACTTGATTGGTGTACAGAGCAAGGTGGAAGTTTCTGAGGACAATTTCAAAGTGTCGGCTTTGAAAGCTCACGTGAAAGCGCAGACTGCAGTAGAAGAAAGAGCCAGACATTCTAAACATCGCGGAAGTCCTAAGACAGAGTTGGCGGCGGACAAACAGGACGATGTGACTGAGCATACAGGTAAGGGGTATTTCCTGAAGGTTTAATTAGTATGCACTTAAAGGCACAGGTTCTGGTTATTTGACAGTGTAATATATTTTTGACTATTGCATATTTTTACCCGTAAATTACAAGTAATTGCTTACAGTATCAATTTTAGTAAGTCCAGTGTGTTTCTGGTGATTCTGGTGTTTATAGTAGCTCAAAATACATTCTATGCGAAAGAGATTAAAATACGTACCCCGGGAATCTAGGAATTTTAAATATTTTAAAATAATATTTCTCTATACAATATACAAGAACTGGTAGTTCTGGTTTTTGTGGTAGCTCAGAATACATTTTATGAGAAAGAGAGAACAAATACGTTCACCGGGGAAATTAGGGATTTTAATATTTCCCTACACGATACACAGGAACAGTACAAATCCTTTATAGTTCTGCAGCAGAGGTCCCCTAAAGTGAAGTGTACCGGAGCCATTACACGTTAATACTTCCCAATAGGGCGGCTTCTGTTTTGTACATACACTCGGTTAGATGGCACTGCTCCCTAACAGGAACCCCACGGGTATTATATACCGACAGTAACTAAGGACGTTAGAGTTCCTTTGTGAAAACGTGTTAATATTTCCCACAACACATACTCAGCTATTGCACACGTGTTAATAGTTCCTTATATCACATAAAGGTTTTATATTTTTATTGGACAATACAGACTATTTGAGTTCCGTTATAGTACTCACAGGTGTTAAAGTGTTGCTGTTTTCTCACATTGCATGTTGTTACTGTGTATAGCATACTATGTGTGCGGCTGTTATAAGCTGTGTTTTATAAGCTGTGTTTACATATACATGTACATAGATACGGATCCAGATACAGATATGGCAAAAATCGCTGACTATTGTTTTCAATAGAGCTTTTCACGTACGTCCGGTTACAATCTGATTAAAATTAGCTCTACTGATCTACCAGTAGATCTAACAGCATTGCGTGGACTCCCATGTCCAGGTGACATTTCATCTATAAATAACAATTTAAATATCGACCAATTACATTTCGCCGTTTATGGCGTTATTTGGGAGCATACAAATTCTAAAAATATCGGGCGAGACTATTTATGCAATAGGCGAACTTGTTGGTCTATTTCAACGTTAAAAAACAGGGGGGAAGTGCAGTAATAAACTGGATTGTATACTAGTATAAATAGATTTTATGGCTATAACATCACGGGGTTTGTAGTTTTTTTCGTCTTGAAACGAATTTTATATAAAATGTTATATTGAAATTAGTTTCGGCATACTTCGTAATTCACCCGAATCTTTTCGTATACCCTCGACATAATCCCGAATGTTTTCAAATTCTTTTCAAATCACTGGCATGATTTTGCAAGTAACGGTTTGATTGGTCGAATGAAAGGTCAGCTGGACATGAGCTCGAACGGGCTGCTGTTAGATCCACATGTAATAGTGGAGCTAAGTTTAATTAGATTGGTCCGGTTACGGACACGATCATTTTGATCACTTTATATAGCGAACAGAAATTAATATTATTGTAAGAGATAAAAAGAAAGGACGAAGGAAAGGAAATGGAAGAGAAATGTGTGTTCGATCATCATAAACAAGTAATAATAATTGCAATATTATATTGCTACAATCGAATCACAAAAAAAAGGCATCGCAATCTGATTACGTAGAGGCTATACAAAATCGACCATATATCATTTACTAATAAAGGAAAACGTTTTGTTTCATTCATGTATATATTTACATGAAATTTATTTTAGTTTATTGTCTTCTTCTCTTAGAACACGTGTTGCTGTACATGCATAGCATAAGTTATAATCGAACCTGAGTGAACACAAAGTCCAATTGTTGGATCTCATTTCCGTATGCATATGTCGCGTGACTGGATCGGTATCCGTCTAAATATGAACATAGCTATAGTTCTCCTATGCAAGGAAAATAACGGTACGAACATCATGCTTTCCCAATGGGACAACCAACTAAGGATGCTGCAGTTCCCCAAATGGACCAATACAAAAACAAAGAATTTTTTGTGTGTGTGCTCAAGCACGCACTATTGTGGCGTAATTTGTCTCCGTGCTGTATACCTGTACTGATTAAACCCGTGCAATATATACCTTTTGTCTAAAGATGGGTATCAAGTCTGTTTTTACGACGAACAAATATCGACTGCACACGAATTTATGACTTTTTAAATGCATTTTTTCCCCTGAATGGTTTTCTGTAGTGCAACAAGCATGCGTTGAGTTCGAAAGGTGCGTATGTGGATGATGATACCTGTATGACGTCATATTATGTTCATATACGTGGGTAATTTTATACGGCGGCTCTCTGAGCCGTTTCATTTAAATTATTTTCTTTGTCAGTTCAAAATTGAAGCAGTCTAAGATGACATCTGTATTACGGTTGCATTGCAATTGGTCGTTTTACCTCCTTTTGTGAATACCGGCCCGTCAATTTTTAGAATAAATGTTATCAGTCATTCACCCGTGTTTCCTAGTGCTCATAGGCCTACATGTATCAGCTAATCTGGGATTTCTTTCATATAATATTTATTTCTATCTGTGTGTATCTTATCCATCCATCCATCGATCCATCCATCCAAATGTAAGTATCTATTGATGTATGCATATCTATATAATGTGTGTGTGTGTGTGTGTGTGTGTGTGTGTGTGTCAGTGTGTGTGTGTCAGTGTGTCTGTCTATGGATACTTATATGTGTCTTTAGGGTTGTTTTTTTCTGTCATGCCAGAAGTGACGTTGCATGTTCCTCATATGGTTATATTGTTTTGCAGCGTCCAACATACCCGTGGGTATTGCTGTGGCTCGAAAGAGGTCGGGTCAGACCAGAACACAACCAGGTACGCCTGTCTGTCTGTCTGTCTGTCTGTCTCTGTATACCAGATGTGTGTCTATCTGTGTATGCGTCTGTTTCCTGCCTTATGTTGAATGTTTGTGTGTGTGTGTGTGTGTGTGTGTGTGTGTGTGTGTCTGTCTGTCTAGGACGGGATGTAGCTCACTGGACGAGGGTTCACATGAGATGCGATGGGTTGTGGGATTGATCGCCCTCAACCTATGCACATTAAAGGCCTTGGTATTTACTGTCTTGTCTGTAGGAACAATGTTTATAAAAGTTCCCGTAATGCTTTATCATTTGGAATAGCTTATGTGGCGGCAGAGTTTCCTCTCTTTCTGTCTAATGACCACAGTTCGAAATAACCTTATGATAAGACACTAAACAGCTGTAGCTTAAAATATGCTGGGGTGTCGTTAAACCAATATTATTTTCTTTGAGTGTCTGTGTGTTTTGTCTATATTTCTCCTGCCATTTGTGAGTTTTCAATTTAATGTATGTCTCATTGATGTGCGAATACGACAATATACTGCTAATATACTCTAACATCGACATTATTTTCATTTTCGTTTGTAATTATGCTCTTGTAAAATGTAGTAATATGTTTATATTATTAATAATTACTCTTGACAAATTAATGTCGTTATGGATCACTAAGTAAACGACATAATCGAGATAATAACAAAATATGTTTTTTCTTTAATTATTTTATATATATCAAATCTCTTTGGGTCGACTCCGAAGGGTCGTATACACCGCAACGCTCGAACCAAACACGAAGTTTCGAGTTACACTTAACCGTTGTTGAACGAATGGTTGGGTCGAACTACCCGATCGATTGAACACTATATATATATAGATATAATGTTAAATATTTGGATCAGTAATTGATCCAAAAAAAAAAAGGATGACTTATAAAAACATTGACGATTCATTTCTGTGATTGTTGATTTGAATTTTTTGAATTTTTGAATCTACTTATTTTACTCATATCGGTTGTGTTTTTAATTACTTTTAATAACTCCCATATATACAATTGTTGTTGTTATTAAACAATGCTAATGTCTTCGACAGACACACACAACCTACAACCCACATTGCTGCACGAACAGGCGACAGTGGACGAGGACCAGTCGAGATCCTTCACGCAAGATTATAAAGACAGAGAAGAATTTCTTAGGTGGGTTTTATCATTTTGTTCTTCTTTATTCTTGTTATTAAATTATTTTAGTGGTAGTTGTAGTAGTAGCAGTTGTTGTTGTTGTTATCATTATTATTATCATCATCATCATCAGTTTTATTATTATTATTATTATTATTATCATCATCATTACTGTTATTATTATTATTATTATTATTGTTATATTTGTTATTCAAATTATAATTAACATTTAAAGGGACATTCCCGAGTTTGCTGCATTGTAAGATGTTTCCGACTAATAAAATATTTCTACGATTAAACTTACATATTAAATATATTTTCTGGTTTAGAATATCAGTGTCTGTATATTCAATGTGTTTCTGGTCGTCTTGATATTTGTAAGAAGCCTAAACTTGATTTTGTCTTCAAATGATTTCGTAAATGAAATTTAACCTAGTACAAATATTAGAACGATCCGAAACATGTTTAATATATAGCCACTAATATTTTATGCAGAAAAATATATTTGATATGTAATTACAATCTTTAAAAAGTATTTGTTAGTCGATATCATCTTAAAAAGTGCAGCAAACTCAGGAATGTCCCTTTAAGTGTTTTTTACATATCCCCAAATAACGTAGTGATTGGTATTAGAACATTATCTATTTATTAAGATATATAACTGTTTTATAGCTAGCTTGCCTAATATATTACATAAAAAAACTGATTGTCAGATTATAGCTGACATCATTTGTAATATTTCTTACACGTCTATACAATGTAGCATTATTTAGTTAATAAATCGGCTTTATTATGCTAAAAATGTATCAAGATTTTGTTATCTAATTCAAGTGGTGGTTTGTGTACGCAATACTCGGATGACGATGTACGACAATAGCACTAAAAGGACTCTTACTATGCAGCAATAGATTATATATTGTGGTTCGATTTTTAAAACTTTCATTTGATAGTAATTTAACATTATTTTACACTAATTCCATAGTAAACAAATATTTCAGACAATATAAAAGTCTGATTAGTTATCCTTATCTATTAAAACAATATTATCTACAGAGGTAGATCATATGCGCCGTAGAACAGTTTTTTGTATGCGCCTACTGTAGTTTGAAAATATTATAATAATCAATCTGTTTTTTTCTCTTTCAGACAACAGAAGGCGATTTTGTCAGGGTCGTTAAAACCGGTGGTGACCACTGCCTTACCCCCAAATCTCGTAGTCACAGGTATTGTCCGTGCATCTGTTCATATCGCATGATTTTGTTTAACTTATAAATTATCAGATGACAACCAGAACAGGCTATGTCCACTTATTACTGAACTGAGTGGAGTGAATTAGTTCGCTTTTTATTTTTTAAATATATGTTGCTGTTTTTAGTACTAAGGGGGTGTTTTTGTTTTGTTCTTTTGTTGTGTCTTGGGTATTGGGGATTTTGTTGTTGTTGTTTTGTATTGGGATTTTTTTTTTTTTGGGGGGGGGGATTGGGGGTGGCTTTTAAGAGATTGGAGGTGGTATGTGGAGGCATACATAAAATAGGAGTAATAAAAAACAATATATAATTGGAATAAAGAAATACAATTGCTTTCTTTTTCCGATTTTTAGAAGATTTTAAACGTGTAATTTTGTCTTTTTGAAAACTATAATTTTGGACACAGCCAGTTTGTTGCTGTCAGCCCTCAAAACTATCTAAACAGCACTTGAGATAAACGGAACACCATGATGCACTGTAATTACTAGATTTTAGAAATAAAATTTGAGTCCCTGAGAACATCGACAGCTTGCGATGGTCGTTTGCTTCATAGGCGTCCTAATTTACCTATCTCTGTTCCGTATCCATAGATACCGCTTTCTTTGGGGATAAATAGTTTTGCCCCGTACAAAGTGTAATTGGTCACGGTCCATTAGTTGTGTTCTGTTGTGTCTCATTTAGTCAGTCGACCCTGAAATGTACTGCTTTGTTCAAGAAAGAGGAAAGCCATTCACATCCCCGTGGTGCGTGTTTATTCTAGTACAGGACTTTTAGTTCACCATATTCAAAGAGGATGGTGCTTAGGTTAGGGTTGTTTGTTTTTTCTGCTTGCCTGCTTATTTGTTCATCCTTTCTTCTTTTTGTCTTTATTTAGCGCTCGCCGATGGTTATTAGGGACGAATTGTTTTAGGTAGTAAAAGCTTCTTGTCCAGTTAGCCCCATGACTGGTATGTGCTGTCCATTCTGTGAAAAAGTGCATATAAAATATCCTTTTCGTTTCATGAACAAACAATGTAGCGGGTTTTCTCTAAAAATATGTCAGAATTATCAAGTGTTTGACATCCAGTAGTAGATGATTAATAAATCAATATGCTCTAGTGGTGTCGTTAAACAAAACAAAATGTAACTGCATCTTTACACATTAAAAAAAATAAACAAAAGTTAAAATTATGTTAAGTACAAAGTTTTCTATAACGTTTTCTTCTGTCATGACTTTCAGGAAGTCTGCAAGGAACGGATAGCACGTTATCCGATGATTTGCGTATGCGCTCTTTGGCTAACCAATGGTTAGCCGCGTCTGGACATCCTTCAGCATGGCTGTCACAGAACCCGTATGGACTTCATCCGGGCATTGCGACAACTACAACCAGCGCCATCGAGCAGGGAGCTTTTCCTGTTCCAGCCCCAAGCGGTTTCAAGATTGCGCAGGATTCACTGACAGGACAATTGTTCCTGGTTCCTACTGGAGGTTTGTATTTATATGATTATAGTCATTATTCAGTTTATTGTTTAACTTGAATCCATTGCTCAACGTTACGGCGCAGTTGGCACTACTTTAGTAATCAAAAATTAAAAAGCAAAATATCATAAAGAGATGAAAATGTTCTAACAAGTTCTGAGTTCGAATTTACCATACCTTTGCATAATCTAAGTGGCTCAATGATCAGCTAGCACATTGCCATTCACTAGTGTGTGCATGTAAGTATAATTTATATGTTAGAATATATTCTGTAAAAAGAAAAAATGACTATCATCCAAAGAAATATTTGAAGAGGCATTTCAGTATTTTTAATTATTTTTTAATGAAGAGCTATTTCTAAAGCATCATATATTAAGCTACAAGAAGTAACGGCATGACAAATGATGGTGTGTGTGTGCCATTAACATGTGTACAGTGTTAGCTCTACTAGAACACGTCTCTGTTAGCGTGCATGCTGCTATTAGATAGTGTCAATGTTTAGTACATGAATACGATTTTGTTAATGACGTCATTTGCTTGCCGTGTTTGCAGATTTTGTCGACCAGACTGGACTATGGCCAGCAGCATTTCCCGGAAGCCACGGGGCACAAACGGCTCACACTCATTTCCAACACCTCCTGCCAGCACAGCCTCACATGGGTCACGTAACCGAGTCCACGTCACCACACAGTTCTGTGGGAGATCAGAGAGAATTAACTCCGGGCCAGGTTAGCATGTTATATTTTTGTTACTAGAAGGATATATGACTGTAGTCAAATCTGAATGACAAAACTGTAATACATGGTCAGGGCCATATTTCTACACAATGCAATCAAATGGGTATTTATCAAAATAGGGGTTAATTGCATGATTTTATATGAACCTCGTCTCTCGAGGAGATCCTTTACTGGAGATTTGATCTCTCTTACTCATAAAGAGGACTGCCACATTCAGACTAGTTTACTAAATCAAAACTAGCACCGGTCAAAGCTCATTAGAATACGTACAGCTGTGATGAATTGTTGTGAAACGTATAAACCAGTATAGCGGGTGGGTTCTGGCTGAACTCAGCTCTGGTGTTTGCAAAACGTGAGCATATTCTGTCCAACCGGTGGCACTCGTCATGAGTACTGTCACGACATCTGTCAAGTCTGTCACTTCATCTTATTTATTGGTGTTTGATATTATTGTATTAAACATTACTCACAGTAGACTATAACTGTTGCTAACGGTGTGTTCACTGTTATTGCCGAGTTCAAAATGTTTATTAAGATTTTTAGACTTATATGGTGATGACAGGAACCCGATTAATTATGCATGCAACCTGACGATGTTTTAGTTCATGATCTTAGTTAGATGTTGTGTTGCATTACTGACCCTGTAATTATTCCAGTTGGGGCCGGTGCAGGATTCAGTGTGAGGTACTCTCCTGTGTTGGTTTAGAGAAGTTTTCAAATTCTTGTCGGGTCCACTCTGCTTAAAAGTAGGGTGAGGAAGATGTGGCATTGATTTCAGCCAATCTCAGCTTCACATATCTTCAGTCAATGAATGAATGAATGAATGAATGAATGAATATTTAACGAGACCCCAGCACGAAAAATACATCGGCTATTGGGTGTCACACTATGTTAAATGCAAAAACAATGTGATAGATATCTTCAAAGTTCACAGTCTAAATTCGGTACAAAGTTATGAATGAATCCAGATTCAGTCTGATATGTTAATGTATTGTGAGTACACTATAACGTTATTATAATAACAGGGACAACACCATTTAAACACAAGAGTAGACTACGGTAACGTTATGAAAAGATAATTAATTTGTAAAAACTAAAACATTTAATTTCCAGTCGGTGTGTCAGACTCCCGAAGTGAGTGACCACCGAGATGAAAGTGACCGTGGGTCAGATGGACAGACGCTCAGCCGGACTCCCACCCCGACGTCGTGGACTCAGTCTGGGTCGGCCAAGGACAAAAGTCCGGCTCTTCAAAGTGCCCCGCCCACCCCGTGTAGTCTGCAGGATCAAGAGAAACCCATCATGCTGCCTAGTACCTACATTCCAGGTCAGTTCATTCGCCTTTCACGCCTTAGTCGTGTATTGTCGCTTGTTGTCGGCTATTATCGTGTAGTCTGCAGGATCAAGAGAAACCCATCATGCTGCCTAGTACCTACATTCCAGGTCAGTTCATTCGCCTTTCACGCCTTAGTCGTGTATTGTCGCGTGTTGTCGGCTATTATCGTGTAGTTTGCAGGATCAAGAGAAACCCATCATGCTGCCTAGTACCTACATTCCAGGTCAGTTCATTCGCCTTTCACGCCTTAGTCGTGTATTGTCGCGTGTTGTCGGCTATTATCGTGTAGTCTGCAGGATCAAGAGAAACCCATCATGCTGCCTAGTACCTACATTCCAGGTCAGTTCATTCGCCTTTCACGCCTTAGTCGTGTATTGTCGCGTGTTGTCGGGTATTATCGTGATTTGTAGGACTTCTAGAAATATTTTAAAATCCACTAGTCATGGGATCAGTGCTATTATAAATATACTAGCCACGACTGAAAATTAACTAGCCCTACTTTTAAGTAAATACAATAATTTTACTAATATAGTAATAATCTGATATGCTTCCTAAAGAGGGAGATAGAGCTTAGAAAACCTTAGACTAGGGGATGGGGATGGACAGGATATTCATATTTACAATATAGACTTTAATGCAGCATTTAACAACTTTTTTCACTAGCCGTCAGGCATGGTGATAGTTGTTATTTACTAGCCCAACATTGAATATCAGTAGCCATGGGATTCGGGTACCACAATTTAGAAGTCCTGTGATTTGTCGTGTACTGTCGAGTATTATCGTACAGTTGAGTATTATTGTGGATTGTCGTGTACTGTCAGACATTACCGTATTACCGTGCATGTCCATTTACTGTCGGGTATTATCGGGCATTACCGTATATTATCGTGCATTGTTGTGAATATCGAATATTATCGGGTAATATATTATCGTGTATTGTCCATGCACTGAGTATTCTTGTTACTTCGCTTCTTTCTATAACAATTCTGAACTTTGTCTTGTACAAAGATGCATGTATGCTCATGGAGACGGCAGTGGTTTTGTTAGTTTATGTAATTACTTTGAAAATAACTATGCATCGTAACGTCTCAAATATTTCAAAACATGCTGATGTAAATGCTGATCTTGTAAACGGTCCAATAGTTTGAACGCAGACGACATTTGTGATATCCCGGAGGTTATGAACGCTGCGTTCTAACAGTTTTAAAGCCGCACACCCTAGTTCCATCTAGCGAAAATAAATTATAATTTTGTTAATCTACAAACCTGTAACACACTTAGATCACGTTTTTATCAAATGGAGTGAAAAAGCAGGTTTTATATCGATAAATACCATGGGAATCCCCATGTCCCAATTGCTTGAAATAATTTTGAAAGTTAGTATTCTGATGTCACCGGTAGATGTCGCTCGAAGCACAACAATGCCTACGTCACGACAAATTTCACAGAGTGCGCACAGACTTGGGGTGCGTTCTTTTCACCTCTCCTGGACATGTTCCAACTGTTCTGTCCTGGTTGTATCCCCTCTCCAGATATCGTAAGACTTAGCAAAATTATTGGTTTTAAGGGTTTGTAACGTTTTGTATTGAGACACTTACTTGTCTGAACTTTATTGTTACTGAAAATGTTCACGAAGTGTGAAGAAAAATCTCACAAATGAACAACAACAAATCGGATGTTGATTGCGCGAACCGTGCACGAGAAATCGCCGGGAATAAGCGAAGAAAACACGACTGGTAAAACGTCTAGATACTCTACATTAAACATTTGGCGTAACATACAAAGGTACTAGTGTCGTAGCGTAGCACAGGCAGATGTCGGTGTCTATAGTTTCTAGTTCGAAAAATAAATTTTAATTAATCAAATGCGCTATTTAAAGTTAAATAATGTTTTGGAAAAAAATCGGGAATTCCGTTTCAGATAGGTATTTCCGCGATTCCGTCCGCGATTCCGCGATCACGGAAAATCAGTGCCTCTAATAACGGTCACGTGGTATACCAACATCTGTGACGTTACGCAGGAAGATTCCCTCTAAAAATAGACCTCGCTTGCTTAACGGTTTTTTCTCGATAGCACGTCTTGTGAAAAAATGCATTTCGTGGTTTTACAAACATCAGGATTACCAAAAAGCACTTCAGGTGAATGGAAATGTGTATTCTAAATAATAATGTAAGTAAAGTGCAATTTTATTTGTGAAAAATGGGGTTTAATAGCGAAAAACAACGCCGTAATGGTTAACAAATAACTGTAACTAGGGTGTGTCCCTTTAAGGCAGGTGTTCAGAAACCATGCTAGGATATTACGCGTCAGTGACCAATATCACGTATAAAATGTTTATTAATATTTTTATTTGACGACTGGTACGGGTCAGGGACAATCGGTTATCGACATGGTTCAGTGGACATTGATGCGTTACCCCTTCCAGCAGGTGCAATATTGTCTCCATCTGTGGGGGTCACGGAATGCAAAAACTATTCCCGCGGCTCAGTTGATGGACATTTTATTTTACATCTTGTGCACCGCATTGTATGCTGGAATGTTTATATTATAGGTGATCGAAAATAGCAGTTTATGTGGTGGGAGCTACTTACAATAATTGTTGATCGAATATTCATTGGGGTCAAATAAAACAAGTATTTGTTTTTACTTTACTGACCTTGATATGATTTGTATAGATGTATGAACATCTATATCCGTGTGTGTGTGTGTGTGTGTGTGTGTGTGTGTGTGTGTGTGTGTGTTAAGACTAGTATTAAAGTGATAGCTGTTTTGTTTTTGTTTTTCACCAGATATGTCAATGGCCACATCACAGGAATACACGTACGCCTTCCCTGGTGGACATCTGCCGTACATGCTTAATCCGGGCATTCTATCTGTGCCAGGTGTGCCTCTCAACCTGTCCGAACCCCTGACTGTGAAGACCGAGTCACCCTCCGTTCAGTCGCGTGGGACCTCCCCAATCATCCTGACACCCCCTCCGTCAGACGAGACCCACCGGGGTTCCGTCAGTTTCAGGGAGGTGGCCGTGTTCACGGACAGTCCGGTCACAAAGTGCTCTACGTCGGTGCAGACGTGCGATCTGGACGATTTCCCGCCATTTTCCACCCCCGTCAAGTTGAAGGAACAGTGCAGTCAGACGTGTCAGAACGACGACTTGCCACCGACAGAGGGGGATTTCCAGGATACTAAAAATAGCTCCTTTACAACAACCGCTGCTATTGAACGTGAAAATAGTTCTCCTTTCGACTGTGGTGTGACAAAATCAGACGCTGACTGTGATATCGCTAAAAATAGTAAAAGTGTGAGTAAAACAGAAGGCGCCGTGGGGAAGTACAATCCTTTCAACGACCCCCAGATTCTCCTGGCAGCTGATGGCCTGGAACTGTTGAGCACCCTAGCAGAGAAGAGATCCAAGTGTTCCGACATGGAGTGTCCCAGCGTCTTTCTCTCTCCTAGCGACTCGTGTAAATCGGACAACACTGACGTCACGGAGGACTCGCCAGAGCTAACAAAAAAAGAGTGCACGCCTAGACGAGATGTCCGCAGATCAGGATCCCCTAAATGGACGTTTCCGAAAAAGGACAGCAGCCAGAACTCAGCGGCAATAGGTATCTTCAATATGCCATCAGGTATCTACCATAAATGTTAAAAAAATCATCTCTGTCCTTGTAAACGAGGGTATATTGTTGACTATAATGTGCAACAGATTTCCAGGTAGACTCAGCTATGACTACCACATCATCCCGTAGTCCCCTAGGGTAGGTCCTATTCAGTTTCGTTAAATAAAGATGTTGACAGCTCTTAAATAAGATATGACTATCTTACTTTTTTCTCATCCGCCTTTCTTTTCATTTTAAAATAAACTTGTTAATACAAATCTCATAAAACCTTTTTGTGTAAGTATGCTTGGCGTCATTAACAGGGTCCAATTTATATTATTTCAAAGCGCCAGTAATTGATTAACCATCATGGAGCGATGTGGATGGGTCCAAATGTGTAATCCTACCACCACCACCACTACCACAACCACCACCATCATCATCATCATTATCATCATCATCATCATCATCATCATCACCATCACCATCACCATCACCATCATCATCATCACCACCATCACCATTACCATCACCTCACCACACCACACACACTAAAACAAGACTACTTAGGTTACATATGTTCCCAATGTCCTGGTAATATTTTAATAAACTACGTCACTGCTACTTGGCCTGCCTAAAAACTAATTGCAAGTTGTTAAGGTTGCTAACGTAGCGAGGTTTCTCCCACCTCCCAGTTTATTCAAAAAAGGCTTGGTCATTTTCACTGGAACCTTAATACTCCACTTATGCAAGCGTGTGTGACAGCGACACTTCACTATTATACTTGAGACTTGGCGTACTCAACAACATCAGAAATGTGTCAATCCGATCATATTAGGATTAGATATGTTTGTCAACTAATAGTTATCTGTCGATTCCTGTACATTTGTATTTTGTCTTAGTTTTGTATCATGTTGTTTTGTTTTGGTTTCGCAACATCATGTGATGGAATCACGATTATAATTGTTTTTCTCTGAACAAAATCACATCTAGTTGTATCCTTCTTTCTCTGTGTATGTTGTTTGTGGTTTTATTCACTTTCCCTAAACGTCTCACGTTTTAAAGCCGACGACCTACTTTCCAAGGTGCGTACCTTTTATATTTTTTACCAAAATAATTATGAACTACAAACACCAGAACGAACAGAAACGCTCTGGATTTGTCCAAATAGATAATTTCATGAAAACGTTTTCCCGTAATGTCAAAGTTAAGAGTAAAAACACAGCAACAGGCGAGAATATTTTTCACTGCCTAGTAACTAGTATCGGCGGCTTTAATGAAGAATGTTTTACTTTTATTAGACAGAAACTCAGTAATCTACATAGTAATATTGGGTGGTTGTTGTACGCATTTAAGGGTACTCGGTGACACGATACGTTTTTCACATCTTTAAATGTCTTGATGTTAGTACTCTTTTAGTGATCTGGCTTCAGTTTGTGAACTCCGGGACTGGTTGTGGTATAGCAGACTTCGCCGTGGAAAATAATTTGAGGGGAGGGATTAATTGCTCACCGAACTTAGATTATGGGGAGCCATTTAAAATATTATCATATTAATACCATATAAACAAGTCGAGAAGTAAATCTAGCAATACGTAATAAGTGGCCTGTTGCTGCTGACTAAGTCAGTTGTTCACGTGACTATGCTAAGGGGAGCTAATAAAAAAAATACTCCCTTTGAACTAGTCTGAGAATAATGGGGAGCGAGTGATAGCTCCCCATAAACGGCGAGGTTTGCTATAGTTTAAGCGTTGTGTAGCTGGCTATTGTGTTTGCTGTGGTTGTGGTGTTTGTTGTGTTTTGAGCATATTGCCTCATGGAAGCAGACCTTGAATCTTTTCTTGCCACAGGGCTTGACCACATGGACGACATGGAGATCGAAATGCGCATGCGCCTCGCTGAACTTCAAAGGCGGTACAAGGAGAAGCAGAAGGAGCTGGCGAAGCTGCAGCCCAAGAAGGATAAAGACAAGGGAGACAAGTCTGACAAGGGTGATAAGTCTGACAAGGGAGATAAGTCTGACAAGGGAGACAAATCGGACAGGAGTGACCGTTCCGACAAGGGGGATAAATCTGACAAGAGTGAGAAGTCGGAAAAGGGTGATACAGAGTAAGTATTTGTCATATGACAAGGACGAATGATTACAGCTTTAGGCACAATGGCATGAACAGTTGGCCTATTAAAAGGCCAAACAAATAATATTACCTGGAAATTCTTATATTTAAATTTTCTACAAACGATATTTATTAAACCAGCTACTTAGCCTTATTATCCGTATTATTGATATTTTGGTACATTATGTCTACAAAGCCATACAGCAGAGGAGGGGGGACGTTTCGTTCCTTTTTAACGTAAGTTCGTGATTTAAATGTTTGCATGCTTGAGGCGTTAGCGTTAGTGAAGGGTAGAACGTACAGTCAATATTGGCCTCAGTATAGGCTTAGTTCAAAGTGAATATATCCAGTACCCCGCCATGCCTGGTACTAGCAAACACAAACCGTGTAATGAGTGTTGTTATGTCTTTAAACCCACGGTGCATCTGAGTGTTTACTGTATTTTTACACAACAAAATCACCTATGGTAGGGTCAGTATACGAATCAGAGCTCATGTACATACATGTAGTACTAATTTTTGTTTAGTGTTTATGCATATATTATTAATTTTGTTTTAAAAGCAAATCTAAGCATAACCAACTTTCTATAGTAAACATCACGTAATTAACCACTTCTTTTTGACAAACTACCAACTAACAAGACATTAAAAAATTTAATGAACAAATAAAAAGAAATGTTATCGTTATATTTAACAAACAGTGCTCTACGACTGCTATGTGAGACAGGCCCTTAGTTGATGGTGGCACAGTCTGTAGTGGGTGGGCACAGGCCAGATTTTTATCTTAATTCTTATAGATTAGGACAAATACAACGTACATTTTCATCCTTGAATGCCGGGTGGGGAAACACAGACATTCCCTCCCCACTGGTTCTAACTGTCCTATAAATAAATACTCGCCAGATGTACATCGATGGTTGTCTGACGTCAACTGTTCTCTGTGTTTTCAGAGACGAGTCTCAATCTAAACGAGGCCCGGGAAGGCCAAGAAAACGAAAATTCTTCCCCACAAAGAGTGAAGAAGAAACCTCGTAAGTATCATCGTTGTCAAGTATCTATTATCACTTAACGTGTAACGGAAGAAGAAGAAAATGTTTTACTTAACGACGCACTCAACACATTTTATTTACGGTTATATGGCGTCAGACATATGGTTAAGGACCACACAGATATTGAGGGAGGAAACCCGCTGTCGCCACTTCATGGGCTACTCCTTTTCAATCAGTGGCAAGGGATCTTTTATATGCACCATCCCACAGATAGGGTAGTACATACCACGGCCTTTGATATGCCAGTCGTGGTGCACTGGCTGGAACGAGAAATAGCCCAATGGGCCCACCAACGGGGATCGATCCTAGACCGACCGTGCATCGAGCGAACGCTTTACCACTGGGCTACGTCCCGCCCCAAATGTGTAACGAATACATACATTTCGACTGGTGTGAACCAGGGACCTTCTAGGCAAATAATAGAACCAATGTACACATTTCCAATCGCTACTGTCAGGAAAATTGTCTGGAAGAACAATAAGTTTAATTTCAGTTTATAGTAAGTCTTGTAAGGTTCAGATACGCTGTCAAGGACATACAACCCAGCTATTTGGTTGTCTGTCCATTAAGTATGTTAACGATTTATGATAAAGAAGTCGGTGTAAGTACGTTTTTTGAACTTTAAATACAGCATACTGTCTTTCATGAATTATGAACGTTACAGGGCTTGTCATAAAATGATGTTTCATCCGGAGACTAAATCCATGTAACTTGATTTGAAGTAGTAATAGAGAAATACTGAGAAATGGTGAGATACAAACTCTACGAACCTTGAACTTGTTTAGCGTTACAGATAATCACAAATAATCACTATCGTACGTTTTAATAAAATATATAAAAAGTATTTTAAATCATGCTTTCTTGTTGGATCTTTGTCTGAAGAAGTTATCTTCGGCTGCGAATTGCTGACACTCGTATAGTTAACATAGTTTGACATAGACAATCGCGTATTGTGCTCTGTTTATAGATTTCTACACAGTGATTAACGTGTGTTACAGGTCACAGAAAACGAGTCCCAAGGAATCTCACCATAAGAAGAAACGGCTAGCAGAGGAACTGGTGGACAGAATGTTCAGAAGTGTTAGTATTTCGTCTTATTATCAATTACAACGGTTCATCCACATGGGCCAAATAATGACACGCCCCACACACGATTCTTAGTATTCGGCTAAAACAGTTGTGAAAATTCCATAAATTGACTGTACACTTTAACCGATTCTAGAATCCTATTGTATCTAAATTAACTAGGACTCTGACTCTCACACCTCTCCCTCTCCCTCCCTCCCTCCCTCCCTCCCTACCTCTCTCTCTCCCTCTCTCTCTCTCTCTCTCTCTCTCTCTCTCTCTCTCTCTCTCTCTCTCTCTCTCTCTCTCTCTCTCTCTCTCTCTCATTATGTTCATGAATATATTGATTATTAGCAATTTTATTGAGGTTTTAATAGTTTATGTATACTTTGAAGTAATGATGTGTAGTTACGGTTTCAATGTATTTATGTAAGTAATTACGTGTTTCAGCTTGCTCCAGCGAAAAGCGACAAACTGAAGGCAGTTTCCGCAATGCGCAGTAAAACGAACACTATGACTAAGAAACGACCCAGTTTCCATAGCAACAAGCCAGCAACAGGTTTGAATAATTGTTTCAATTTGGTTGTACGTCTGCTTTCATCAGCGACATATTTCAATTATGATGTGTTATACGACTGGGTTTTTTTAATCGTATTGGGCGTTTCGTGACGGGACGATGTTTGAAGTCACGTGACGGTTTTGTATTAATTTCCTGTAGACTATGAAGTCACGTGGCGGTTTTTTATTCATTTCTTGTAGATTGCATATAGTCACACAACGGTTTTACATTAATTTACTGTAGTGTCACGTGAGGGTTTTCTATTACTTTTAATAAGTTGTATGTAGTCAGGTGGTGGTTTTGTATTATTTTACTATATATTGTATTTAGTCACGTGAAGGCTTTGTGTTAGTATACAGCTGATTGCAAGTATTCGCGTGGCTGTTTTTCTTATTAATTTCTTGTATGTTGTTTGTAATCACGTGATGTTTTGCATTACTTGTCTGTAGAAAGGGTAAAGTCATGTGATGGTTTTCTATTAATTTCGAGTCAATTATCCAGTACATAATCACTTGACGGTTTTGTGTACATTTTCTGTATAGGTAGTCAGGTGGCGGGTTTGTATGAATTGTGTGTTTAATAAAGTAGACTTATGGTCATAAGCGTACGAAACGGAGGGAGGGGGGGGGGGGGGGCAGTCCTGGAGAAAATCCTCAAATTCGGGCAAAAACAATAGAAACATTCAGGCCATTTGAGCTGGCCTGAACACTTTTCACCATATATTTTCATAAATCTGCCCACAATATTAGTTGTAATCCATGTAAAAATGTGTGGCTATTCGTTTGCAACCCTATATAGCTATTTGGCAGTAATGGTAATATGAATAAACGTTGTAATCCAGATTCCTTTTGTTTAATTCGAGCAAAATCCGCCTGCCCCCCCCCCCCCCCCCCTATAAAAATGAGAGCCTGTAGGCCTATAATGCTTATGGTGCCCGTTTTAAATAACCAAGCCTATATCATTATGAGTGACGGACATTTATTCGTTCATTTATACTTATTTGTGTGCTTCTATCCAATCACGATTCAAGCACACTGTCCTGGGCGCACCCTTCAGCTCTCTGGGCTGTCTGTCCAGGGCAGTGGGTTAGTGGTTAGTGAGAGAGAAGTCGGTGTAGTGGTCTTACACATCCTACCGAGTCGTTAAGCACGCTGTGGGTGGGAGCCGGTATCGAATTGCGAACCCAGTACCTACCAACTTTTAGTGGCTTAACCACTACGCCACCGAGGCGGGTAGATGAGTCACCGATTTTAAAATATCTGACTGGGCTACAAAAAAATGGTTTAATGAGAATTCCGTGTATGTGCAAACTAAGCATACATTTTAATTATTATTCTACATGAAATATTAACATCGTTGTTTTTTCGTGTATTCTCATTTTCTCCTCACCAGAACAACTCTGTATATTTATATGGCGTAATAACACCGGACCGAACAACTGACAGCTAGGGAAATTACACGCTGGGCGATTTATGCTGGTCAAATTGGGTTATCTACTGCAGCTGTCAAAACGTCATGTTCCTCTGCCAGTATATTACGTGTAGGCTTTTATTATTGGGTGGGACACGCATCATATTCGTATGGCAGTGGAGAGAGAGAGAGAGAGAGAGAGAGAGAGAGAGAGAGAGAGAGAGAGAGAGAGAGAGAGAGAGAGAGAGAGAGACAGACAGACAGACAGAGAGAGAGAGACAGACAGAGGGGGAGGGAGGGGGAGGACGTGGAATGTATTTGAAAGTGTCGGCACAGAGAGAGAGAGGGGGGGAGACAGAGACACAGAGAGAGGGGAGGACGTGGAATGTATTTGAAAGTGTCGGCACAGAGAGAGAGAGAGAGAGAGAGAGAGAGAGAGAGAGAGTGCGTGCGTGTGCTTGTGTGTATAACTAGACAAGGCGTGTTTACGTCACACTGAATAATTAGTTCTGTTATACGAGCGTGGTCGGTCTAGGATCGATTCCCGTCGATGGGCCCATTGGGCTATTTCTCGCTCCAGCCAGTGCACCACGATTGGTATATCAAACGCCGTGGCATGTACTATCCTATCTATGGGATGATACATATACATGATCGCTTGCTACTAATGGAACAATGTAGCGTGTTTTCTCTCCAAGACTATCTATGTCAAAATTACCAAATGTTTGACATCGAACAGCCGATGATTAATAAATCAATGTGCTCTAGTGGTGTCGTTTAACAAAAGAAACTATTTTTTACAGCTGGAACATAGGTGTATATGGGGTAAATTCAGTTTCCCCTACACTAAAACAAAGCTATGGCTTTCTAATAAAACTGATATAAACAGTGCATTAATTCACACATCATAATTATTCGAAATTCCTATAGTAATTTGAGCAAGCATGACTCGGTTTTTAGCTGATGCTTATATCCGCAATATTCATATTCTTTATATTGTCTCGCACAATCCATTGCAATAGCATCCCACTTTTCGGTATAAAAAAAATGGAGAATTGAGAAAATTAATACACATTATATATTCTAAATTAACAGAATTAAATTAGCAACTACTTGTCTGGTTTAATTCTTCAGTGCTTGTCCCCAAACAACGGAGTGCACTTCATGCCACAGCATTTGTCTGTTGTGCGCAGATTCTCTTCTTCGTGGGAATCCCTTCATTACTTACGGCGCACCAGTTCTCCTCTCCTCTTGATTGGTATGCAGTTCATCCTTGTTCTCCTTTAATTGGCATCGACCTGCACGACCAATGGCTTATTGCATTTGTCGTCTGCGTTTTTGTCACCGACAAAGCTGACTCGGTCTTATACAGCTTCCGTTCACGCGAGGCTTTGTGGCTATTTATAGAAAAGAGCGAAGTGGCGGCGAAATAGACGTAATGATTTCAGTAACAAGAGTTCAGTAGGTCCAAGCGATTTTGACATCAGAGAATAGAAAATATGTCGTTAGAATGACGTGACAGTGTTGTACTAAAATAAAAGTTGAGATTTTAATAGGTTAAAAAATATAAATACAACTTTGGAAAAAAATTACTTTAAAACAAAATACATTTAAAAAGATGCCATTAAATTACTTAGTCATGTTTTAATTTTTTATGGTTTTGTCATATTGTTTGTAAAAAATATCCGTATTTCTAAAATGTATGGAGAAGCCTTAATATAGGCTTTTTCCTTTTGTGTAATCCCAGAACCGTTTATTTTGTATTTGACGGCAATTAATTATCAAAACTGCATTATAAATGATGTCATAAAAAATGGCATTGCAGATAACGTAATCGAAATGGCATTACACATTATATGATCTAAATAATTTTGTAATTATAGACATACGTAATAACTATGACATAAATCACGTTATCAAAATTATCAGAATACGAACTTTCAATCAGGAGTGTCACAAAGTAAAGTAAAGTTTGTTTTATTTAACGACGCCACTGGAACACATTGATTTTTTATCTTATCATCGGCTATTGGACGTCAAACATATGGTCATTCTGACACTGTGTTTTAGAGGAAATCCGCTGTCGCCACATAGGCTACTCTTTTTACGACAGGCAGCAAGGGATCTTTTATTTGCGCTTCCCACAGACAGGATAGCACAAACCATAGCCTTTGTTGAACTAGTTATGGATAACTGGTCGGTGCAAGTGGTTTACACCTACCCATTGAGCCTTGCGGAGCACTCACTCAGGGTTTGGAGTCGGTATCTGGATTAAAAATCCCATGCCTCGACTGGGATCCGAACCCAGTACCTACCAGCCTGTAGACCGATGGCCTGCCACGACGCCACCGAGGCCGTCACATTTTAATACTGTTTGCAGACATATGGTTAAGGGCCACACAGATATTGAGAGAGGAAACCCGCTGTCGCCACTTCATGGGCTACTCTTTTCGATTAGCAGCAAGGGATCGTTTATATGCACCATCCCACAGACAGGATAGTACATACCACGGCCTTTGTTACACCAGTTGTGGAGCACTGGCTGGAACGAGAAATAGCCCAATGAGTCCACCGACAGGGGTCGATCCTGGACTGACCGCGCATCAAGCGAACGCTTTACCACTGGACTACGTCCGGCTCACCCAATGTTTGAGATGCACAGATTACGAACATTCAGTCAGGAATGTCACATTTTAATACTGTTTGCAGTACTGCTCAGTTCTCGACTATAGATATGACTGGCAACACGGCAGCAAATATCGCTAGTAGTGGGGTCAGGCCGCCAATGAAAAATATATACACGAAAATATCATCAGAATTAGAACAGTTGAATGATAAGGTAGATAATATGTGCATGAACTGGGACAGAATATTTGAAGAAATAACGGAGGCTTAGAAGACATGAAGTGTCATTTGGTACGATTTGAACCCACTGCACCATGTTCTGTCCAGTATTGCAAATATTATGGCAAGACCTACAAGAATCGCATTCATTTAAAGTTAGACGCAAAGAAAAAACATTGCTAAATAAACTTTTTAAAAAGCAAACCGCGTTAATCATCCGACCGCGAGTGCTCATCAGTATCCATATGATGACGTGTTCTTTCCTGTCATACCCGAGATAAAAGATATACTCTGTTCATCCGACCGCGAGTGCTCATCAGTATCCATATGATGACGTGTTAATTCCTGTCATACCAGAGATAAAAGATATACTTTGTTCATTCGTATAACATAAATGGTCGGATTCCTAGTTTTAACTGAGCATCAAATATTCACAGCAGTTTAGAAGTTATTGCTCTTTTCTCTAAACAAAACTGAACAAAAAAGCTAACTGTGGTTAATTTAATTTAACATTATTAAAATTTTTGCTCCATTCGCATTTAGTAATTTAACTAAAAGTAATTTGAACTGTGGCTATTTATTCAGCATCTCTTTGTTTGAGATCACACCGGCAAATAACCATTGGACGTTATATGTTATATGTACTATTAAAATTACTAGCGTGGCCGAGTTGTGATTAATGAGTATCTGTCATTTTGACATGGTTTGTTTTCAAACTTGCGAAATATCCGATTGTCTGTAGATCGCTGTCAGTAAGCCGAATGTACTATTATTTGTGTTTGATAAATTATTCATTTCTAATTGTCATCATGTGTAACACGCTTCGGTTTGAATTTCAAAATTCATTACCCGGCCACCAACTACCGGCGTGCTCATATGAAAAGGACACTGACAACGGATGTCTCGACATTGATGACGGATATGTCGAAATTAAAATCGCCACACGTTTGATGGGTTGTGTTTGACAAACTAAAGCCCGCTGTTGTTTCGAGTCACCGCCCACCCCGTGACACCCCGGCGACAGGTGCTCGGTCTGGCTACAGCTCAAAACGAGTAATTAGTGAAACCAGGCGATAATTTACAACCAGTTGTCACTCATTATTGTGAGTTCAAAACTCGATCACAAAGCGTGACCTTACCGCGACCTTCGCATATTGCGTTACAGAGCAGTGAAATTGGCATGATACCCTCCTCGAAATCCCCTCAACCAAACGTGTATGCACGCACCTATTGTTTTCTGAATTTAATAAAACTCAGGCTATCTATAAATGGGTTTTTTTATTGAAATCGAGAATGTTTTTATGAATACAAGTTTGAGGCGCTAACCCTGGTGATGTGTGTGCGTGTGTGTGTGTGTGCGCGCGCGCGTGTGTGTGTGTGTGTGTGTGTGTGTGTTTGTGTGTGTGTGTGTGTGTGTGTGTTTGCGCGTGTGTGTGCGTGTGCGTGTGTGTGTGTGCGTGTGCTGGGATGCGCTCTTACTCCCTTCGAATTTGGAAGTATTCCCAAAAATACAGTATGCTGCAAATGTATATAATGGATGTATTTGTGTTTAATGGGGGGGGGGGGGGGGGGAGCATGTAATATCATCGTCGGCTTGGTGTTTTGAGGGAGCATTGCCATATTATATCATGCATGTTGATTTACTTTTGAATATTGCAGGTACCTTTTTAAACATTGCACCCATCCCTGAATATTGTACGTCCCATGTTTAAAGTTGCACCCACTCCCTGGAGAAAACAGTGATAAAGCGCTCGACTGATGTGTGATCAGTCTAGGATCGGTTTAGGATCGATCCCTTTTAGTGAGGCCTTTGGTCTGTTTCTCGTTTCATCCACAGCTCAATAGCTGATGTAACAGAGGTGGTGGTATGTACTCTCCTATCTATGGGATTATGCAAATAAAATACCCATTTTTGATAATCGAAAAGAGTAACCAATGGAGTGACGGCAGATTTGTAACCATCTGTCCGACACCATGTAACCGTAAATTAAATGATTGTTTTAATTTGTTTTTAGTGAAAAAGACCAACACAGACGACAAGCACACCCCGGGGACACTATTCAGTGAACGCAAATTGTTCAAACCTCCAGGTGCCAACATAGCTAAAGGTAAATCTTACACTTTTACACACTACCTGCTTACAGTATTAGTTCATTTACCTCATGGATGGACGGACGAATGGAAGGACGGACGGACTGAATAAAGGAATTAATGAATATTGGACGGATGGATGGATGACCCACGACTGGTCATTGTTTAGAATATCGATTGAATACAGCTATGTATTATTTTGTGACATTAATATGTTTTGCCTTTCAGGAAAGTTCAAACCGTTTCTCAGCAAAAAGTCCAGCACGTTTACCAAGACAGTGAATAAGTCGCAAACTAGTTCAGGTAAAAATAGTCAGTATTTTGCTGTTTGTTTTTAATTTAGATTTTAGAGAATCGTTTACACTTACCTATATGTTTTGTTCCCCTTGCATTGCTCGTCTACGTGAATATACTAGTTCACAATCAGTGCTGGGATGGTATATACTCAATCAAATTAATTAAGGGACAGTAGACGTTTTGGAAATTCTTGTTAGTGTCATAGTATTTTAGCATGTTTTGACCACAGACGTCTTACAGACATTATTTTAGTAAACATTGATCCATGATACACCCAAAAACTTTGTTCACAGCGGGGTTTTCGTGCTTTTATGAAAATTGCCAAACTGCGCACGCAGATAAGATTCGTTACACGTGGTTCGTAACGATACTTGTTATTTTGTTTTGTTCGTTCTAAATTGTTTAAATCATTACAGTTAAGAACATGTGATAAACGTCAACACCTTAAAACGAAAGAAGCCATGTGTATATTGTCACCATATTTAAAGGAAAATCCTAAATATATATACTGGTACTTAATTATTTTTGTTGAGTATACCCGTATTATTATGTTGGAATGAAATAATAATGTTTAGATGACCGTAATGGCATCGTATATCAATCAGCATGCTCACGTCAAAAGTTAGTATGTTAATTTACTTATTTTGTTGTTTTATAATTTTGTTAGGGATCCAGCACTAACGTTTTGTAATTAACAAGCTGTGTCAAAAAGAAGCAGCTGTACAGTTGTCAAATACTACGTGATATGTCAAACACTACGTGTTATGTGTTTACTCTTTTTACGATGTTTACTCAATTCAGACAGTCATGTAAACAGCAGTATGTCACATTTTAAAACCTGAAGTATGAATCTTCCAAAAAATGTATACTGAATCATAAGAAACCAAAAACTTAAACAAATTGTAATAAAATGCACACATCCTCTCCACTATTTATAGTTATGGTTAATATTTTGTTTAAAATTAAAATTAATATTTTGGGTTAGCTTGTAGATGTGGTTAATGTTTCGTTTTATACATGATCAATGTTTTGCATGAACTTGTAAACATGATTAATATTTAGTTTTAACTGGTAGATATCGTTAATGTTTTGCATTAACTTGTAAACATGGTTAATATTTAGTTTTAGCTGGTAGATATCGTTATTGTTTTGTTTTAACTTGTAGACATGGGTAACCTGTTTGCGAACTTGGAAAACTCTCTGGGTGAAGATGTAGAACAAAAACGACCAAAGAACTTACTGAAGGAAGGCCACATCCCAGTGGGATCCAGTTTTGGTGAGTTCTCATCGTCTGCCCGCAGTTCCCTTCACCTTTTTTCTATCTACGTTTTCTATTATTACAAGCAAATTCTATTATAATTATAAATTTTTACTTTTGACAACAAGCTATGCTATAAATACAAAATAAATGCAATGGAAAACCAGGAATGTTTTAGGGGTTTTGGGGTTTTTTTTGCTGTAACAAGTTTCTCCATTTGAAATAGCAGGACAACAACAATCAGTTAATCTTCTGATGTGTTTTTTTTGTTGCAGTTTCCCAAATCAACACGACGGTGTCGCCGTCAGCCCTGGAGTCGGGTCTCGGTTTGTTGGCAAAGTTCGCCACGTCAGCACTGACAGCAGCCAACTTGAAGAAAAAGAATCGAAAAGTGGAAGAAGGTCTGTTTATTACATAAGACATATTTCAGCAATACAAAAACTACAATAAAAATACACGCTATGGACAATGAGTAACCAGTGAATAAGTAAGTGGACGGAAGAAAATACATAAAGATGTGTGGCTTTCAGCAGGTGTACTTGAATACTTTTCTAATGGAAGCACACTAAAAATAACCGCTGAAAACAATACCTAACGATGTACCATTGTGACGAATATACGTATAGACGTACAGTCACAGCTGTAACTAGCGTCTTAGCATAGCAAAATGTGCCAATTTGGCTAAATTTAGTACAACATCTGATTGATAAAATAATTAGTGTGACGACCAACTGATGATTAGAATTCACTATTCATGACTCATAGATGTTTAATTTGATAGCTAAATATGATAAAATTGTTGAACAAAATAATGTTTTTATAATCAATAATGACGATTTAATTAAACGGTTACAACATGATTGACTGTGTTTCAGATTCTGACACGGAGACCAGCGACAATAACATCAATTCAACAAACACAAAACGAAAACCGGGACGCCCTAAAAAGTGTGCTCAGATAACAACAGGGGGAGGAACTGGTGAGTAGAGATATTATTTTTACATTACTGGCAGATGTGAGAATTACAAAATTGTCTTTTAGTACCTCCATAGTACACAGATAATAATTATGTTGCTTGGGTCATATTTGTATATGGTGGTTTATTTATAATTAGTCAGGTAAACAAATGTCTATATTACAATTGATATTTTAATATATAATGTATGAAAAATAAGTGAATATTTTCAATATATACAGTTATACCTTTCTAAAACCTGACACTCACGGGACGAGGTTAAAAGTCCAGTTTTAACGAGTATCCGGTTTAGAGAGGTTGTATTCTGTACTGATATTTAAAAGGGACCAATGAAAATGTCTGGTTTTGAGGGAATTCTGGTTTATAGATGGTCCGTTCTGAGGGGTTTCACTGTATTATTTTAAGCATATGTTTTTCTGTGTTTGTTACCAGTGTGTCCTTGCTTCTTTAAAGTCATCTAACGTGAAACCATGTTTTTGTTTGTGTTTCAGAGACGATCGTGGCGAAGAAGTCGAAGAATCTCGGTTTGTTGTGTTTGTCAGAACTGGAGAGATCGCGGCAGAGGAAACACAGTCAGGACTCGCAGATGGAGCAGAGAGAAATAAAGGTAGGCAGACGTAATAACAGTAGTCTAAACCCCCTGTACTAAGTGCAGACTAAACACAATTTTGGAGAGAGAGAGAGAGAGAGAGAGAGAGAGAGAGAGAGAGAGAGAGAGAGAGAGAGAGAGAGAGAGAGAGAGAGAGAGAGAGAGAGAGAGAGAGAGAGAGAGTGAGAGAGAGTGAGTGAGTGAGTTAGTTAAGAGTTAGTGAGAGTATGTGTGTGCGTGCGTATGTTTATGTCTTTATAACTAGACAGGACGTATTTACAAATTAAAACTTATGTTATTAAAGTTGAAACTGAAAAGAAAACTGTTCTTAGACGTATGTAATCTAGATTAGACTCAAACTGTACACATAGGAAGGCAACCTACAAATATTAGTGTAAAACGTCACAGATGTATAACGGATACCTAACCTTAAATAAATAGATACTTGTGAATTCATCTGTTCTTCATATGTCAAGGTATAATGAAAACAAGAACCATTGTCAATACCGTTTTTATCTATAATTCGCGTGATTTAGCTGGACGGCCAGACGCAGCTGAAGCCGATATTTCTGGACGAGCAGTGGTGTCGCCGACGTAGTGAACGGATCTTTCTGAGTGAACCGAGCCCCCAACCCTCCCCCAACACGCCCTGGGACAAACAGAAACCCCCTGAATTCAAGCTGTCCAGCCCGCCCATCTCGCCCAAAGTGGAGACTCAGAGAGACAAGGACCGCGCCAAGGTCCAGAAGGCGAAGAGTCTACACGAACTGACTCAGAAGGTGAAGAAGAAGTACAACAAGTCCTTCAGCAGAAAGTCGGCCTTCAGCGAAGACAAGCGAAATGTAAGTCTGATGGTAATCTTGTTAAATTGAGTCTGATGTTAAAGGAACTATCCTGAGTTTGCTGTATTTGTGAGATGCACCACGACTGGAATATCAAAGTTCGTGGTATGTGTTATCCTGTCTCTGGGATGGTGCATATAAAAGATCCCTTGCTACTAATGGAAAAATGTAGTGGATTCCATCTCTATGACTGTGTTACAATTATCAAATGTTTGACATCCAGTAGCCGATGATTAATAAATCAATGTGCTCTAGTGGTGTCGTTAAACAAAATAAAATAATCGTGAGCTGTTTCCGACTAATTAGCCTTTTTGGCTACTAAAATTACATATTAAAGATATTTTCTTGTTTAGAATACCAGTGTGTTTGTGGTCGTGTGTTAATGTTTGTAACCTTGCAACAAACTCAGGACAGTCCCTTTAATATTGTTTGAATTCAAATCAGTTTTCTTCACAGGTTACATTCTATATATGACATCATTTACTTTTGTAATAAAATGTGTTGGAGGCAAATTTAAACTAGCAATGTAGTTTTAATGTCTTTGCTGCATATCTGTATTAACTGTTTTGACTGTCATGAACCAGTAGTACATTTATCTGCAAGTACTCTCCACATAACGTACAAAAAGTCACCTTCATATTTGCATACATTGGCCATTGTATACACGAGTTCTGTTACTAGTAGAATTTCAATAATTTCAAATGAGCCCTGCTCACGGTGATTGGTTTATTTTCCAGATGTCACGTGGTCCAGTGAAGTCCGAGAAGTCGAAAAAGTCTCGAAAGATTTCCGGATCAGACAGTGACGGCGATGACTTACCTCTCATCAAACTGAAACACCAAGGTGTGTAAAACTTAACCCTTTACATCTCAGTGTTCAAATTATATTAAACTCAAACACCAAGGTGTGTAAAAACTTAACCCCTTACATCCCAGTGTTCAACTTATATTAAACTCAAACACTAAGGTTTGTAAAACTTAACCCTTTACATCCCAGTTTTCAACTTATATTAAACTCAAACACTAAGGTGTGTAAAACTTAACCCCTTACATCCCAGTGTTCAACTTATATTAAACTCAAACACTAAGGTTTGTAAAACTTAACCCTTTACATCCCATTGTTCAAATTGTACACCCAAACAATAAGGCGAGTGTAGTTTTAACACTTTACATATTAGTGTTCAAATAATATTGAACTCAAACATGTTCAGTATTCAAATTATAGTATACTCAAACATCAACGTATGTAAAACTTAACTCTTTATATCTCAGTGTTCAAATATTATTAAACTCAAACACCAAGGTGTGTAAAACTTGGTTAACCTTTTATATCTCGGTGTTCAAATAATATTAAACTAAAACACCTCTTGAGGTGTGTACACTTTAACACTCAGTGTTGAAATAATACTAAAATCAAACAATGAAAATGATAACACTAAGGTGAATCATTGTTTTGTGTTGTGTCCACAGAGCCCCGGTCGTGTGTGATCTGCACGGACGAACTGAAGGACGGACTGCGGGTCCTCATGTTACAGGACGGACTCTTCTATGAGGGAGCAGTCAGGGCCATCCATCCGCCAGACGTGTAAGTGAAGTACTTGTTAGGGGCTTTTGAATGTGTGCAGGAGGTGGTTGATTTTTACAGGGTCGTGCATAAACTAAAGTAACTGGTTATACAAGCGACATTAAAGAAAGAATACCGGCCTCGGTGGCGTCGTGGTTTGGCCATCGGTCTACAGGCTGGTAGGTACTGGGTTCTGATTCCAGTCGAGGCATGGGATTTTTAATCCAGATACCGACTCCAAACCCTGAGTGAGTGCTCCTCAAGGCTCAATGGGTAGGTGTAAACCACTTGCACCGACCAGTGATCCATAACTGGTTCAACAAAGGCCATGGTTTGTGCTATCCTGCCTGTGGGAAGCGCAAATAAAAGATCCCTTGCTGCCTGTCGTAAAAAGAGTAGCCTATGTGGCGACAGCGGGTTTCCTCTAAAAACAGTGTCAGAATGACCATATGTTTGACGTCCAATAGCCGATGATAAGATAAAAAATCAATGTGCTCTAGCGGCGTCGTTAAATAAAAACAAACAAACTTTTAAAACAAACTTTTTTTTAAAAAGAAAGAACCACAGCAGTGCAATGTAGGGTCTGATCTAGTTAAACAAAAAGGTACTTTTAAGCTGAAAAATGGGGGAACGTTTTTATAGTTCTCCGAAGGGGTGGGGGGGGGGGGATCTCTCCGCAATCAGGCGCGGATCTAGGATTTTTTGCAGTGGGGTTACATGCAACTACTTAAATGGAAGTTGTATATTAGCTGCGAATGCACAATAAAATAAGTGGGGAAAATACTTTTTTGTCATGTGCGGGAAGCGGTCCAGGCTCCCTTGAACCCACTGGATCCGCGCCTGCCTATTCGTTATTCATCCTCGCTAGTTATATATTATTTCTTGTCATTGACATGATTAATGCTATTTTGTACTGAAATTGAAATGATAAACCTTTTCCATAGACAATATGTTAAAGTTACAAGGTATGTGAGTGCATGTGGAATATTTTCTGGACATTTTCACCACACTTCAATTTTCCTATCACCACAATCGTACATAAATACTCAAAATACCTTATTTATTTTTTCTAACAATATAACTATTTTAGAAATGAAGAAAATATTTGTTTTATTATAATGTCCATAACAATCAACCTTACTGCATTTATCACAGCACAGAAAAATAGAACTATTTTATTTAACGACGCAATCAACACATGGTTATATATCGCTGGAGTATCACAGATCTGAGAACACATTTACCACTTGACTTGGATATACAGCCACAAGGGGAAACCTGCCACTCGAGTTGGCCCGGGTGGGTTCCTAGTTTAATAGGATTACAGATTAGAGGTTTCCTGTCGTGGGCAGATCTAAGAATGCATTTGATATGGGGGGGACCATGTTTAATACAAAGGGCACATAAACTCACTCCTAAAAAAGGGCATCCCTGAAAATGTATAGCAATCGTAACTCGTATACATTATATAGTGATTTACAAAATAATTTTGTTTATAAGATTATACATTACTTGAACAAACTGTATCTTTTTATCATTAATAGAACCGGAAATATATCATAAATGCATACATATAGTATATCTAGTACACAATAATTACGTTTTAGGTAAATAAAATGTATATAAACAGACATAATAGAAAATGGCAGTGTTATTATTTATGGGACTAAACCCCTGCCTTCCCCACCCCCAATGGATCCACCTTCCCTGTTTGTCTTACCGTCTTAGTAGCTCCAAATTTATACCATTAAAATTTAAAGAGTTAAAGGGATATTTCCGACTAATAAAATATTTTTACGATTAAACTTACAGATTACATATATTTTCATGTTTAGAATATCAATGTCTGTATATTCAATGTGTTTCTGGTCGTCTTAATATTTGTAAGAAGCCCAAACTGGATTTTGTCTTCAAATAATTTCGTACGTAAGAATTTTTTTTATTTTAGGAAATAAAATGAAATTTAACCTAGAACGATCAGAAACACGTTTAACATACGGCCACTAATGCAGACAAATATATTTGATATATAATTACTGTCGTTAAAAAGTCTCTGTTAGTCGATAATATCTTAAAAACTGCAACAAATTCGGGAATGTCCCTTTAATATATAACAATCCATGTTGATGGAACACTCATAAACATATCTGTAATTGTCCTGCTGCAAAATGTACGGTAGTTTTGTTTCGATGACCTATGAAGAAATCGTAATGTTAACCGTATTCGTCGGGTTGCAAAAGGTCATAATTATTCACGGTCACGAACTACCGAGTTACAAACTACATGTATATAAGTACGAAGCTGGCTGATTGTCAAGTGACCACTACAGTAACACTAATGGAGTGTTAATGAAACGTTCGCCCAATCAGCGAAAGCTGAAGTGTCTGCATAGATACAATCATTCTGCTACCTAGCGTTTTGAACCCACTTTAGACGTGCTTCAAACTATGGCGGACATCCACACGCTTGTTGTGTTTTCATTGATTGGTCGATTGTATAGTTCAAGACATGAAAATGTCGCTAATATTGAGAATTGTTTTGCCTAGCAGAAGCGATCCAATAACCTTTAAGGGTTGGACCAATGGCAAAAGAGCACAGTGATTAATTAGTGAAAACGGCACCCCAATCAATGTTTGGCATTCGTAAGGGCTTTTGAATATATTTAGGGGTATAAGTCCCTCCCCCGCCGGTTTCTGCCTAGACTATACACCCCCCCCCCCCCCCCCCAGCGTCTATGAGTTAAAGAGACTGTCTGGAGATTGCTGATTGTTAAGATGTTGTTGACTAACTGAGACTGTTGAATGACTAAAATTATAACTATAGAGGTTATCAGTGTCTGTCTATCTAATGTGTTTCTTATCCTCTTGCTATCCTGTCTGTGGGATGGCAAATATAAAACATACCGGGCTGCTAATGGAAAAATGTAGCGGGTTTATGATTATATGTCAGAATTATCAAATATTTCATATCCAATAGCCGATGGTTAATACATTAATTTAATGGTGTCATTAAACAAAACAAACTTTAACTATAATATGTAGTAATACAAATTATTTTACATTCATTACAACATAACGCCATCCCATTGGTCCAGACGTAGCAACAGGAGTTTGTTCATTTCTCGATGGATCTAAAAATTACGTCGTCAGGGAAAGTTATATCTGATGACGTCATTTTATATGGGCAAGTTGTCTTATTGAGCATTATTGTTTATGGACCAAATATAATTCAAAATAAAGTATGAAGTTTTAGTGTTATTAGCAAGTATGATTCAAATTTAATTATAAGTATTGTCTGGTATTTCTTTTACGTTCATCTGGGTATGAAAAAAAAAATCATCCACAAACTTATGTGAGAACGTCTTCGCTGATTCACACAGTTTGCAGATGATTTTTTTTTCATACCCCGATGGACGTAAAAGAATTAACAGACAATCCTTGATACCATGTCCACTATGTACTAGACTGTTTTATCTGCAGGTTTGTTGGTCTGTATACTAGACTGTGTGGTTTATTTTACAGGTATGGTGTTGTGGTGAATAATTCTCGTGGTCACAGACCTTACATCTTTTCACAGGAAGAAATTTTGAAGGATGTGGTAAGATAACTATTTTAACTTTCATTTAAAAAAAATAATAGCATTTGATGTTGTACTCCTAGGATCAATCTAGGATTCTAGGATCAATGCTACTACTGTTTACCTGTACATTTGCTAACTGATATCCATAATTGTGGAAATTAATATTTCCACCAGAACCACGATGACTGATTGAGAATCGAAGAAAAAAGGCTGCAAGACTTTGTTATCGGATTTAAGTTTATAGGATTATGGTGATTAGTAAACATCTTCCAGTTAGATGTGTCCGTGGCTTACATGTGCATCTCAATGACAAAACCATGAATGCGTTTAAAATAGTATCTCAGTACAAGACATGACAGCTCCCATGAATCATTGTTAGGTACTTTGTCCAACATTCACCCAAAACAGTACATCTTTATCTTTGTCAGCAGGAGACCTGTGAGTTCAAAGATTGCGTTGACAAATAAAACATTTGTTAAATCCTGCCACAGTTTAATATTAAAATGTCAATAGCATTTGGTCTAACTGTAATAAAGTACTCTTGGTGGGTGCCACTGGTGTGGCGGGGTATTCTCACCTTTCGCGAACACGTGGTATTGTAACTGTTTTGACGGTGAGTCATGAGTGCATGCCATCATAGATATATTTGTATTCCAGTGAGCTCTGTGTTGTGCTAGGTCTGATTTAGTAAACTAGTCTGAGAGTGGCAATCCTCTTGTCTTGTATTGTCCAGTAAATTATCTCCTCGAGAGTGGCTGTCCTTCTATAGACGAGGCACTAGATTCATGGAATCAAGCTCTTTTCTGCCGGATGTCCTTTCGACTGTATTGTGCAGAGATACGGTCTTGCTCGTGAATAACGGTTTTGTCATTTAGATTTGGTTTTGGTTATGAGAGTCTCTATCACTAGTCAGCAGCACAATTCCTAGTGATATCGTTGATGGTCATTAACCCTAGTATGTTCACTGTTCAGTGTCTTCTTCGTTTCAGATAGTGGACGTGAAGCCGGACTCTGGCCGGGGTCTGCCCGAGGGAACTCGAATCTGTGCCTACTGGAGTCAGCAGTTCAGCTGTCTGTATCCAGGGACTGTTGCTAAGAGTAAGTCATGTGATACACAAGTTAACCCATTTTAAACACAGGTCAATTGTTATATTATTTTAATAATGTATACCATTAGTTGTACGTGTTTTGTTGCAGGATTTTTTGTGTTCGTTTTTCGTTTGCCTTTTTGCGTGGGTTATTTTGTTACCTTTTTCTTTTATTGGCTATGTGTTTCTTTTTCTGATCAAGAAAGCTAAATGTACTTAATTTAATTATTTTCTTGAATACTTTTTTGTTTTTAAGAAATATTTAATTAAGTGTTTATATATGGCTATAAACAGTTAATTTACGCGCAAGAATTACATGTAACAAAATTTTCGTTTTCACAGCAAGTCCAAATCCACACAGCAGCAAGTATTCCGTGAACGTGGAGTTCGATGACGGGGATTCTGGGAGAATACCTATTGACCATATTCGACTTCTACCAGAAGATTTCCCTCTTGTGTGTAAGTAGCAGTAGCAGGTATAAATTAGTACCCGGTACTTGTTGTGATAGAAGTTGTAGTGGTTATTGTAGCTATTTAGTTGTGGTAAGTGTAATTCTTATTATTATTGCTATTGTTGTTGTGTTTAGTAGTAGTGGTAGTAGTAGTAGTAGTAATAGAAGAAGTAGTAGAGTAGTAGTAGTAGTAGTAGTAGTTAGTAATAGTGGTAGTAGTAATAGTAGTAGTAGTAGTGGTGGTAGTAGTAGTGATAGTAATAATAATAGTTGTAGAAGTAATAGTAGTTAGTAGTGGTTATAGAAGTAGTAGAGTAGTATGAGTACTAGTATTATAGTAGAGAAGTGGTAATAAGAATAGTAGTAGTAGTAGTAATATTGGTGGTAGTAGTAGTAGTAGTAGTGGTGGAGGTAGTAGTAGAAATAGTAGTAGTGGTAGTAGTAGTAAGTTAGTAAGTAGTACTGGTTGTAGTGGAATTGGTGGTAGTAGTCGTAGTAGTAGTAGTAACAGTAGCAGTATAGTAGCATTAGTGGTGGTGGTAGTAGTAATAGTAGTAGTAGTAGTTCTAGTAGTAGTAGTACAAGCTATAACACTAGCAGTAGTAGTAATAGTGTTTGAGCTAGTTAATAGCTGTACAAGAATATAGGTAGTCCCTATGTGTATGTTTGTGTATTTATCACCATCACATTCTATTTCTGTTTATAGCATATGACCCCAATCCATTGCTGCATCTGAGTAAGCGTCGACGAAGAACGACCTCGGGTGACAGTGACTTTAGAAAGTCTAGCGACGGCTTGTTTTCTCTCAGTGACGACGGCTTCAAATCCAAGAAACGAACTCACGACGGCGCGTCCAGCGAATTCGATGACGTCATAGAAGAAGACACAGACGACCAAGATGTCTTCAAATCAGAAGGAATGAAGCCGTCCAAACCCAGCAGACCCAGCAAAAACGTGCCCTTCACGTTGAGCCCCGTCCCGCGATCGAAACACGCGGGTAAAGAGAACGGGGCTGCTGGAGTGTTTAACAAGACTGAAAAAACACATACCTCCGAGCTCTCGTCTTTATCTAATGGCGCGAAACCAGACCGGAAGTCCAACCCGTTTCTGCGTCCATCGGTCCTCAAACTGAATGAGTTCACGCATCATTCCAACGACAGTGATAATTCTGATGATGATGATGAAGAAGATGATGATGATGATGACGATGATGATGATGATGATGACGACGTAATGAGTTCAGACGAGTCTAGTGAGAGTAGCAATGAAAGTGTTAACAATGACGATGAGGAAAAGAGCAAACAAGATTCAGACAAACAGAAACCCGCTGCTGAGGTGCCAAAGAGAAGAAGAATGTCTTCCATTGAGAAGTATAAAAGTAAGAAAACTTTTTCTTTCAATGTGATATTTTGTTTTTAGAGTAATGTTAAGTAAGTTATGTTTCGATGACATTGGCAATGTCATTAATGTAGTAAAATAATCTATTTACTGCAGGCCGTAAGAGCCAGGAGATGGTGGAGGCGTCGACCCCTCCCACCACTTGTGGACAGAAATTTACGGGGTTTGTCTTGTCCTATTCTATATACATAAAGATAATAAAGATAAAATCTGGCTTGTGACTCCACTGATTCTCCCACTAGTGACTGTGTCCCCCACTAGTGACTCTGTCCCCACTAGTGACTGTGTCCCCCACTAGTGACTGTGTTTCCACTAGTGACTGTGTTCCCACTAGTGACTGTGTCCCCCACTAGTGACTGTGTCCCCACTAGTGACTGTGTTCCCACTAGTGACTGTGCCCTCCACTAGTGACTCCACTAGTGACTGTGTCCTCCACTAGTAACTGTCCTCCACTAGTGATTGTGTTCCCACTAGTGACTGTGTTCCCACTAGTAACTGTGTCCTCCACTAGTGACTGTGTTCCCACTAGTGACTGTTTTCCTACTAGTGACTGTCCCCCACTAGTGACTGTGTTCCCACTAGTGACTGTGTCCTCCACTAGTGACTGTGTTCCCACTAGTGACTGTGTCCTCCACTAGTGACTGTGTTACCACTAGTGACTGTGTCCTCCACTAGTGACTGTGTCCTCCACTAATGACTGTGTCCCCTACTTCAGATATTATTCCTATGGATATGAACTGTAATAGCTGGAGTTAACAAAACCCTGCAAAGACTAATAGTAGTTAATTCATTAATTATATGAATAATAGGTTTAAACAGTATATATTTCTACATCTTCGTACTGTTTTATCTGGCGTTCTGCCTCGTGTACATTTTTCTGTCCTTTGATTTCCAGTCTTTGCCTTTCCAATTACGGCAGGTGTTTTACTCGTGTGTTCCTTTCAGCCTCGTACCTGTCAGTCTCTATTAGCGTTTGTTGTAGGCACATATCACAACTGTTATACCTTCTGACAGCTGTTGTGTATTTTTTAATCTTAATAACAGTTGGCTTCCTTTGCACTGTCAAACAGAAAGTGACAAATACAGACGGACAACTTCATTTGATATTTAAAAACCAAATACCAGAGACAGATTCTCAATTAACATAGTCACAAAGATATATTTAGCTTTTTGGGGAAAGCATTCTTTCATATCTGTGAATGTTCCTTATAGAAGTGTGCTCCCCTTGAAGGGTTTTATGATGTTGGTGTTGCGTAAGTAGTTAGATAGATATAATATATTATATGTGGAAACATTTTCAGACTTTGTCCCAGCCAAGAAATTATGGAGGTGGGCTGGTAAAAGTACCAAGAGGCCAGGCATGAAGGGTAAAGCCAGGAAAGAGTTCTTCAAGTCCATCGCCAGAGGAAAGGAACGAATATCGGTAAGTGGTATTGTAGTGTCTGGAATCGTTAGGTGGTGTGCTAAAATGCACATAGTTTCTTAAATCTAATGCCATAGATTTTTCAGTTTGATTATTTTGGAATTCACACATTAACTTTAAAAGTATATCGACTTGCACGTTATTTGGGCTTCACATGGATGTAATATGTTGTTTTTGTTCAGTATTTGCTATAGGTGTAATAATTCGAGTTTAGTTGAGTTTTACCTGTGTGTGTTTCAGGTTGGTGACTGTGCTGTGTTTCTATCCACCGGACGCCGGAACCTGCCGTATGTTGGTCGAATTGACAGCATGTGGGAATCGTGGGGAGGATCCATGACGGTCAAAGTCAAGTGGATGTATCACTTTGAGGAAACCAAAGGAAGTCGGAAACTGCTTGATCCCAAGGTAATGTCATTCTGAATGTTCAGATTTCTAATTAGATTAGATATAAACTGTTGTCCACGATCAAGACATGGGCATTTGGCAAAATAGTGGTTGCTTTCATGAATCTCTATCTAGTGCCTCATCTATAGGAGGACAGCCACTCCTGAGATCATGTACTGGAAAACACATTCCTTATTTACCGCTCAAAGAGGACTGCCTCTCTCAGACTAGTTTAATAAATCAAAACTAGCTCAGGACAGAGCTTATTGGAATAAAATATAGCTGTGGTGACATGCTCTCATAAATCACTGTAAAATCAGCGATGATATCCGGTGTTCGCGAATGCTGAGCACATCCTGTCCTACCGGTGGCACCATCATATGACTCATTCAAGAGTCTTGTAGTAATACAATTTAGAGCTCATCATCTTTAAATATAAATGAGGCTTTCGTATTCTGCATGCATGTATATTCCTAAACACAGATGTGATGTCTGCTGTCCATTTTTGCAGTTTACGTTTTGTTGAATTTATTTTGAACATGTTTACTATATTCAACATCGGTTCTTATTTAAGCTGATGCGATAACTTATATATCACTTAGCTTCTATCTAGAGTGTTCTTTTTGGACTTGTCACCTGGGCCTGTTCCTATAAATGTTGGAATCTAGACTCAAATGTTAATGACATCATGTGTATGCAATCTGTATTGTTTTACCATGACGTTAAAGTCTCAAAGGTCTTGAGTCTAGACGCTAAATGTTTTATAAGTACAGGTCCTGTACAGCTATAATTTTGTTCAGTGGATTCGTGCCATCCTAGTTTCTTTGATGCTGTGCCAAAGCGATATTTCATGTTTACACTCAAAAGTTTGTTGCAGAGAATCTTCTTGAATCATCACCTTGAACACTTCAGTCCTAATTTGTGTTTCATTGTTATCATTGTTGTTGTAGGGGGCGCTGTTTGAATCCTCGCACGAAGACGAGAACGACGTGCAGACGATATCGCACAAGTGTCTTGTTCTGTCCTATACGGACTTCAAACAGAGACGGATGGACTCTGCAAAGAAATCTTCCACACACGAGGACTGTCCCGATATGTACTACCTGGCTGGATCTTATGACCCCACAGTGGGCATTGTTAATAAATATGAGGCTGACGTCATCTGATCAATGTCACGTGACCCGACTGGGCACTTAATAAATATCAGGCTGACGTCATATGATCAGTATCTCGTGATCCAACAGTTAGGATTATTCATGAATAGGAAACTAACGTCATCTTATCGATCCCACGTGACCTGACAGTGGGATTTGTTAATACACATGAGGTTGACGTCATCTAATCAATGTCATATAACTTTAAAATGGGGATTGTGTATAAATTCGAAGATGACGTCATCTGATCAATCCCGCATGACCAGACAGCACAAAGCTGGTATCATCTAATCAACCCCCACGTGACACGACAGTGGAAATTGGTTGGTGGTATCTGATCGGCCAGACGTGACAGACATCAAGTATATAACTGTGATATCAATAGTTGAGAAAGTGATATCATACATATATAAATGTGATAGTATAGAATTATATTGTCAATTCAGAACTAATATTGCCAGTACAAAACTGTAATATCATCTGTGAAATAAGTAATGTCAGTAGGAAGTGATAACTTAAATAATGCGATGGACCAGCTGTCAATAATCTTTAGATGATAGATATCATCAGGATAGAGTGTGATACGTTTTGAATCTTTCCATAAATATATCGAGTCTTGTTACTTAAGAGTTGTGATTGACACTTGGGAAAAGATTGCCCTGGTGTATTGCCTTTCTATCATGAATTGATTCATAGCATCCTATAGTCATGCTATGATGTTTCAAAGAAGAATGTAATGAATGTGATCCCAAACATCAAGTAGAACTAATTATCTGGCAACGTGACTAGGTATCTCCATTGTCATCTGACGTCATCATGACGTACAGTATTACTAGGCGTTGCTGGTTACCTTGTCGCGCGGTGTGACATCATCGTCAAATGTAAAGCCAGGATTGTGTACGGTAGACTAGTAGTAAGACAGAACGTTCAGTATGTAGTGTGACGTAAAATTGCGTCTGCGAGATGTTCTTGTAACATGGTCTAGTTCATACGTGATTCTCTTCACCTATTGCTCATAACACATTCCCTCAAAATGTGCAAGTACATTCTCCAGTGTGCAGATTCCTGTTGTCTAACCAAGTATTTCGATGTCTGACATCTGTTTTAACTTGTTATAAAAAAACTCATTGGCCAAATTAGTTAAACACCCAACGTGTATTATGTCACAGTGCCACATGCTTTGTTTGCAGAAGGTTGTGAAAGGACTGGAATGTACAAAAGGGTACATGGGGAATCAATTCTAAAGATACAATCGCTACTGATGTTGGTGGAACTGAATGACTTGATGCATCTCGTTGACTACAGTATGGTCACTGGTTAGGAGCAGATCCAGATTCCCCTGGCTCGTCGCCATATCCTTTATTAAACTGGCCACACGCACGTTTTTATTAACGTGACTTATAGTTGTTGTAAAACAAATGTCTTGAATTGATCATGTTGTGAGGGAACAAATGATTTCAGAAATCCACGAACCATTAAACTTCAGTTGTCGCTGGGTCCGCGTTTGCACCCTTCATAAGCACACCTTTTAAGACCACCATGAATGCTGGTGATGACTATGTTACAAACTGACGTATCTCGTGGAGTGATATACTCACTGGTTACATTGGAGATGATTTATTTAAAACTTGCTCATGTACCAGCTATTGACTGTGGCTAAGTTGCCTTCGATTCATGCTCATTGATTGTGAAAAAGCTGTTGATGACAATGGTGAAACTGAGTTATTCAGTGCTTACATTAAATGTGAAATACACTTTCTATTCGATGCTTGCTCATGGATTATCGTACAGTTATCGATGACTAATGATGAGTTAATGTTTATATATGGATTACTTTTGTTCTTATATTTCTACATGTATAGACGTTTGAAATCACTGTAGAAAAGAAAATGGAACACTTTTTAATGAAAACAATCACAGACTTTGTGACATAATCTGTGATTATGATGGTGACATTATGTTGTTCTGTTGTGTTCAGTACTCTTTCTTTTACACGTCGGATGTTCAGATATGTGTTCAGATATGTGTTCTTTTGTGTTGATGTTTGTGAAGACAAAAACTTGTGAAACATTATGTGCCATATTTACCCGGTGTAATTTGCAAACTTCAAATCCATCAGGATATAACACTTGCAAATCCAGCTTTGCTACGATTCCATGCAGATGTTTTAATTATAAACAACTTATAATATATTAATGTCTATACATGATATATATATATATATATATATATATATATATATATATATATATATATATATATATATATATATACCTTTATGCTTTTATAGATTTTATGAAAAACTATATTACAGCAATGCTTTATCTATAACAAAGTGCTACGTTGTGAAATATATCTGCAGCATTATTAAATATACATTTATTATTGCAGTATATATTCGCACATTAAAAATATTACGTCTGTACCTTTATGTGATATAATCCTAATATGTGATGTACATAGCTAATACTGTACCTGAAGTGAACTTTGAACTGATGAGTAGATACGTCACGTGATATACCTTTGTATAACAAATTGTATGTATAGAGTGTTAATTATATAAGTATTTCATTGTGTTAACATATTATGTTAATGCATTAACAATGTTATTAAATATATTAAATTTCACAATTTATTTAACATAATATATTATGTTAAAGTATAGATAGAATGTAATTAACATAAAGCTGTTGTATTTCAAATAATCTAATTAACATAATATATTTAACATAGTGAAACTTAAAACAATCGTATCGTAAAGGGTTTTGTTGTTTGCATGATTCAACTTATGGAAACAGTTTATAATATATTTAACATGGTGAAACTAAAACAGCCGTATCGTAAAGGGTTTTGTTGTTTGCATGATTCAACTTATGGAAACAGTTTGCTGTATATGATTAGGTTTTGACATCAACTAAAACATAAACTTTTGCCTACAGTACATTGCAAGCTGTGAGATAGTTGAAATTACATTTCGTAATCTCTGAAACTAATTGTAAGTTTTCGACTGATGTAATTAGGTGGCTTAGACCGTTACTGTATGTCGCGTCATGAAATCGATCATTTAGCCAGTCGAGTTCTTGAGCGTGACTTTTGACAAATAATTATCAGTCTGTTGATATCATTGAGTATTGAAAAGCCTTTGTATCTGTTGACGATCCCATCACATACATGACTTTCATAAAGTTTTCTTTAATGTGTTCACTTTTTCCATTTCATTTTTTCTTATCTTATATTGACGACGAGTTACAACGTATCATGTTGTATCGCATTTGCATATTTTAGTCTTATGTCATATTGACAGAACAGAAGAGAACGTTATTTACACTCACGCCGTTCTGAAACGGCGTCAAAGAAACATACATAATCAGATTAAGACAAGATGGTTTCCAGCAGAATAAGATATATCTAATGTGTGTAATGGTAGACTATGTCAGATTGTTTTATTTTGTCATTATTTTTCATTATTATTATTATTATTATTATTTAATATAAATAACAGAAATGACAAAATAACTGGGGGCTTTCTGTTTAATTTTCGTAAGTACACATGTATTTTAACAATATATTTTTTAAATTACAATTACATTTTAAATAATATAAACAAGATTATGCGTAGGTTATTTAAAAAAGTGTTCATTAAACAGGTTTTCCTGACGGCAAGTTAACAAATATGGTAGTAAATACTTCATTCTGTTTGTTTTTAATGTGTATTAGACAGACGCCAGAATGATCTATGTTGCATATAAAACTCGTCTTCAGTTGAAGCCCAGTTTATACTGTTCACCAAGAAGATACGATCGTCCTAAAACTAGAAGCAGGTGTCTCTCTTAAAGCTGCAGTCTCTACAATATTTATTATTTAGTTAACAATTTAGAATATATCCTCAACTTTGTTTCTCTGTAAAGAATATATTGTTTTGTTTGTTTCCAATCTAGGTCACAATCATACGTTCATGACCACGAGTTAATGGCGCTTGTTAAGTGCCCATGTACGACAATACCTGTAGGAGTATGGCGAGAGACAAAACTACAGTGTTAAAGTTTTTGTTGCCTCTTATTTTCAAAACTGATTCGGGAATACACCTTTGTTTATTAATATATACAAAGTTTACTTCAATTACAGTAATATAAATATTTTTAAAACTTGTTTTGTTCTTTTAAATGACGAAAAGACTTGTACTTTTTATAGGCAGTTGCTGATAGTGAAAACACGACTGTATTAAAACTGTTTTTTAATTTGTATTTTGCATTAGTAAAGTATTATAGGATGGGTAAAAGAGACTAGCTATTTTCATAGTAGACTTATAACAATAGAAATAGCTCTACATTTAACATAACTACAAGCGCACAATAATTCTTTATCATCCACATGTTTTACTTGCTAACACCACTACCCAGTGTTTATCACGTGTCATACTCGTGGTCACGTGATCTGTCTACTGAAACAATATAGGGTTCTCATTCATTAGACTATCGCATCTTTATTCTGTTTACTGACAACTTGCTATATTATACAGCATACACAGTTTACAAAACAAATGATCACAAAAAATACATTAGAATAAATGATGTTACTGGATTAGGCGTTAAACTTTGATTTGTATTAGTACTATTGTTTGTATTCTTACCTTTTCTGTGTTTTAACGTATTTCGCCAATGTACTGTTGTGTGAACACACTGAAATATTAGTTACGTCAGTGTCTTACGAATCCATGAGTTATCTGGCACAAACATACCTGTGTTCATTGTATGCTTGAAGACTTCTGTCTATTGTGAATCCTTGTTATGCAAATGTCTCATCAAATATATTTTCACTGACGTTAATAACAAACTGCTTTCGTTGTTTTTATTTCTAATCAGAACAATATGTGTAAGTTCCAACTACACATTTTGGGACCAACTCAAGTCCGATCTGTATAGTGTGTGTGTGTGTGTGTGTGTGTGTGTGTGTGTGTGTGTGTATGTGTGACATTAGTTTCGGACCCAGTGTTTGTCATCACGCTTTCTTAACTACGGTTAATTTGGCTTCCATTTTCGTGGAAAGCCTAGTTGGCCGAGCGATTAAGGTCGCGGGTTGTCAAATACCATGCGAATCGGTGCAGTAGGTTCGAATCCAGTTGACACTGTTTCAAAATTTCATGTACCTGTCGTGATGCACTGGCTAGAACGAGAAATGTCCCAATGGGCCCATCGAAGGGAGTCGATACTTGAGTGACCACTGGACCACATCCCGCTCTTTATTTGAAAAGATCTAGGACACCCTGGGTTTAACAAGAAGTAATAACATTATGGCATAGTATAGTATTATTCAGTTTTAGAGACTGGTAATAGAGGTGGGAAGTATTTATTTTTCAGGAGAGTGGTAATCCGCCCATAGACCTGACAGTGATCCATTCAATTGGAGTAGTCATGACCTTGTCAAAACATTATTTGGACTCTGTCATGTTCAGATTTTGAATATGGTAACTGTTTTGCGGTTCATAATACCCATCCATTGCACCATAAGCTAGTCTCATTTGTGCAGTATATATATAATTAAACCTAAATTATATAACTATGACGGGTATGGTAAAAGATAAATTGTTTAAACATCCCTGTGGGATAGATATATATTGATAAAATAAGAAAACCGGCTCCAACGTGCACGAGTATGTGATGTTTAAATCGTTAAGAAAGAGTAACATAAACCGAATCGCCTCGGTCGACGTAAATATGACATTAAACTCTAGTAAAACTCTACATGACATTGATCTATGATGTCAGCTGTTGGAAAACACCATACTGTAGCTTCCATACTCTCCTGTTTTCTTCAGATTGCCATCTGTGGTGCTGAATAAAGAAGACGAATTACATGTACTGACATTTTCTTCTTTTGGCTTTTTCTATTAAAAGTGTCTTCATTTAAAATGTTTCAGATTTACTTTTTTATCTTTTTATAATTAATATTTTTATTTATACAACAATTACCAAATCGAATGATCTAATATATAAAATATATTACCTGGCCTGGTGCTTATAAAACTTTTGGAGCCTAGACTCGAGACTCTGAGACGGGAACGTCATGGCAACGCCATACCAATTGTATGCGTGTGACGTCATTAGAGATTGAGTCTGGACTCTAAAGGTTTTATAAGCACTGGCCCAGTATCTATTTGAGATTCATGAAATCAACCACTATTTCGTCAAATACCCATTTGACTCTGCATTGTGCAGAGATGCTGTTTTGACCGCGGATACCGATTTTGTCGTTCAGTTTGTTTACCTATAATTAGTTTATGTCCAATATAATATTCCTGCTTAATCTGTCCGAACAGAAATGTTTCCAACGTAAACATACTACTATATTTTGTCTTTTAATGCTAAAAATCGTAATCCTTTGCCCGAGCCTGTCCATTTCCTAGTGGCAGAATGTGGGACACAAAACAAGGGACATCAAGTGCGATAATAATAGGTGAGAAATCAATAGTATTCAACTCTCTAAACTTGACAGTTTTTGGTTAACTGCCTTGCGAATTGTATAGAAAACAATCGGTTCATTTCAGCTAGTAATTAATGTACTTAATGACGAGCTGGAACATAATGTGTTTCATCCCTTTCTTTGAGAACACTGTATTTTCTAAGTACTTAAGAAAAGTAATGACAGCGTTGTAAATAATGTCTTCGAGTAAACGGAGTGTGCTAATAAACGAGTTGTCTATTAATTCATCTTATGGGCGTGCTCGTGGGACGGATGTTTGCCAAGTATCAAGTAGAGTACTTTTATATGGTGGGTATTGAAATCTTTTCGTGATAAGTTAGTCTATACAGTTAATACTCAATACTAGTCTCACACGAAGATGTTAAAGAGGTGTGGGTAATCATCGATCATAGACATAGACAACCTTTTGGTGTTCGTCTATCCCCAAAAGGTTCAGGCACCTCGCCCCCACCCCATCTGGATCCAATCTCTGAATTGCAGGGATTGACCCTAGGGATCAGTTGTTCAAACGTTATTTAGCTTAACCAGTGGTTAAAGGAAATGTTCAAAACCATGGACTGGATCAATACAAATAATAATTGAAAACATAATGTGGAAACGTGATTTAGAACAACGAAAGGTATCCAGATATAATCAAATCAAAATTTTATTTTGTATTGGTGCAGAAATAATTAAAATGAAAATATTAGATTAACCCAGGGTTAATTTAACTATGCTTTGAACAACTGGGCGCGGGTTATCAACCATCATCTTGTAGAGGGATCTTATAGCAGCAAAGCAGAGACCGACAGGCGGCAATGTGGACGGGAGTTAGTAGTACGTCGAGTATTTTCTGGATGGTTTATGCCTCAGTACACATGTGCATACTACAGCTTATTATGACCATCTTAAATATGGAAATATACTGTAATACACTGCAAGGAATCCGTAGTCTGTGAGCAATGTAATATATTTCTTAAAGTCAGTAGGAAAGACATTAAAAAAATAATAATAATAAAAGAAAATTCGAATTAAATTTTAATGCTAATAAAGCGTTTTCTCGCCGTTCGGATAACTATTATCATATGCGAAATATTATCTTCTTTCGTTTCCAATATTATTATTTTTGTAAAAACAGGAGGTTATTAAAATATAATTACAAAATACGATATTTACTGACATGAGATGCAATGTCGGTTATCTCCTTTTTTCTGAACTCTAATTAAAGTAATATCATCTTCTTAAAATGGTGTATATAATGTTTGATGATTAAACTGCGTAGTTTAAATGAATAATGTATTGAAAATATATACTTAAATGACACATTATAATTATCAACTATGTTTAGATGTATTCAGTGTATAAATTATTTGTTTATTTAAAAAATATTTTTTGGCGTTTCAGTATTAAGTAAACTTTATACAACTTTATAAAAATGAAGTCTAATGTGATTGTCTTGCTACTTATAGAGTGAATAAGTAACCATAGTCTTGTAATCTCATCTTAACTAGCCATCGTCTTGCAGGGTGATCTTATGGAGATCGGACTTGAATTGCAGGGTGATCTTATGAAGATCGGACTTGACGTGTAGGGTGATCTTAAAGAGTATTCAGCCATCGCCTTGTAGGATCATCTTATGGAGTGAATACTCGACCACAGTCTTACAGGGTGATCTTATAGTGAATACTCAACCATCGTCTTGCAGGGTGATCTTATAGTGAATACTCAACCACAGTCTTACGTGGTGATCTTATAGTGAATACTCAACCATCGTCTTGCATGGTGATCTTATAGTGAATACTAAACCATCGTCTTGCAGGGTGATTTCGTAGTTAATACCCAACCATAGTCTTGCAGGATGATCTTGTAGTGAATACTCAACCATAGTCTTGCAGGGTGATCTTGTAGTGAATACTCAACCATAGTCTTGCAGTGTGATCTTGTAGTGAATACCCAACCATTGACCCATCAGGTCATCTTAGGGTGAGTATTCAACCATCGTCTTGCAGGGTGATCTTGTAGTTAATACTTAACCATAGTCTTGCAGTGTGATCTTATAGTGAATACCCAACCACTGACCCATCAGGTCATCTTAGGGTGAGTATTCAACCATCGTCTTGCAGGGTGATCTTGTAGTGAATACTCAACCATAGTCTTGCAGGGTGATCTTGTAGTGAATAATCAGCCATAGTCTTGCAGGGTGATCTTGTAGTGAATACTCAACCATAGTCTTGCAGGGTGATCTTGTAGTGAATACTCAACCATAGTTTTGCAGGGTGATCTTGTAGTGAATACTCAACCAGTATTGTAGGGTGATCTTGTAGTGAATACTCAACCATAGTATTGCAGAGTGATCTTGTAGTGAATACTCAACCATAGTCTTGCAGGGTGATCTTGTAGTGAATACTCAACCATAGTCTTGCAGTGTGATCTTGTAGTGAATACCCAACCATTGACCCATCAGGTCATCTTAGGGTGAGTATTCAACCATCGTCTTGCAGGGTGATCTTGTAGTTAATACTTAACCATAGTCTTGCAGTGTGATCTTATAGTGAATACCCAACCATTAACCCATCAGGTCATCTTAGGGTGAGTATTCAACCATCGTCTTGCAGGGTGATCTTATGGAGTGAATACTTCAACCACAATCATGTATTGTGAGTACCAAACGATTGTGTTGAAGGCTGATTTAATAGGTAAACACTAGTATTTGGTATTGCCAATATTTTCGTATTTTAATATATCGCGGTAAAGGAACCTTTATTGTGTGATACGTATCACACGTACCACAATATATTGCGAAGACCAATTCTTAGCAAATGTTCAATTATTTCCAATTTATAAAGTCCTCTAATTGCATGTGTAAATTAAGAAAACGAAACACCAGTCAACTGAGATTTGATTATGTTATTTTGTGTCATTTAACAACAAACATGGACAGAAACAACTTGGTATAAATCGTATGTGATACTAAATTAGCAAATTACCTTTAACAAACACTTAAATTATTTATTAATAAAATATTTATGAATAAATCACTACGATATTCAGTGTGAAAGTGAAAGTTAAGTTGAACCGCGATATTTACAATGTAAAGGAAGACAGCTCTCCTGTGGAGGTCAAATCAGTGATCAGTGTGAAAGTGAAAGTTAAGTTGAACCGCGATATTTACAATGTAAAGGAAGACAGCTCTCCTGTGGAAGTCAAATCAGTGATCAGTGTGAAAGTGAAAGTTAAGCTGAACCGCGATATTTACAATGTAAAGGAAGACAGCTCTCCTGTGGAAGTCAAATCAGTGATCAGTGTGAAAGTGAAAGTTAAGTTGAACCGCGATATTTACAATGCAAAGGAAGACAGCTCTCCTGTGGAAGTCAAATCAGTGATCAGTGTGAAAGTGAAAGTTAAGTTGAACCGCGATATTTACAATGTAAAGGAAGACAGCTCTCCTGTGGAAGTCAAATCAGTGATCAGTGTGAAAGTGAAAGTTAAGTTGAACCGCGATATTTACAATGTAAAGGAAGACAGCTCTCCTGTGGAAGTCAAATCAGTGATCAGTCTGAAAGTGAAAGTTAAGTTGAACCGCGATATTTACAATGTAAAGGAAGACAGCTCTCCTGTGGAAGTCAAATCAGTGATCAGTCTGAAAGTGAAAGTTAAGTTGAACCGCGATATTTACAATGTAAAGGAAGACAGCTCTCCTGTGGAAGTCAAATCAGTGATCAGTGTGAAAGTGAAAGTTAAGCTGAACCGCGATATTTACAATGTAAAGGAAGACAGCTCTCCTGTGGAAGTCAAATCAGTGATCAGTGTGAAAGTGAAAGTTAAGTTGAACCGCGATATTTACAATGTAAAGGAAGACAGCTCTCCTGTGGAAGTCAAATCAGTGATCAGTGTGAAAGTGAAAGTTAAGTTGAACCGCGATATTTACAATGTAAAGGAAGACAGCTCTCCTGTGGAGGTCAAATCAGTGATCAGTGTGAAAGTGAAAGTTAAGTTGAACCGCGATATTTACAATGTAAAGGAAGACAGCTCTCCTGTGGAAGTCAAATCAGTGATCAGTGTGAAAGTGAAAGTTAAGTTGAACCGCGATATTTACAATGTAAAGGAAGACAGCTCTCCTGTGGAAGTCAAATCAGTGATCAGTGTGAAAGTGAAAGTTAAGTTGAACCGCGATATTTATAATGTAAAGGAAGACAGCTCTCCTGTGGAAGTCAAATCAGTGATCAGTGTGAAAGTGAAAGTTAAGTTGAACCGCGATATTTACAATGTAAAGGAAGACAGCTCTCCTGTGGAGGTTAAATCAGTGATCAGTCTAAAACTATTTCAGTGCAAGCTGATTAATACCGTTATTCATGAAATTGAATTGATGTGTCAGTGTTTATATGATAGAGATTCATGCAATCAACCACTATTTTGCCAAATGTTCATTCGACTCTGCATTGTGCAGAGATACGGTCTTGATTATGACTAACGTTGTTTGGTTTTGGTTTTTATTGTTTGTTTAGGGTTTTTTGTCGTTCAGATTTATATAATGTTCATAGCCTATTCAGTACAAAAGATTCTTTGAACAACGAGTACCAGATGTGAAAATAATCATGAGTGGCTGTCTTTGCGAGCGGGTGTGACTTATGGACACAGTACACGTGTGTTGCATGACGTATCTATCCGACTTTCGCTTTTGTTCTGGACAAGTGAAACTATTGTTTCTTTTCTTAAACTGGTTGGGGGGGGGGGGTCAAAATATTATAATATGTGACTAACACACGACAAAACATATAAACATAATATACCGGATCGCTAAAACAAATATTGCTGTATGTGTTGTTCGAAATGTATTTTTGCTGTATACCAGTTTCACCTTGTAGCTAGTAAATACTTAACCATATAGGTTGATCTTATTGGTGAGTACTCAACCATTGTCCTGTACGGTGATCTTGTAGATATGTATGAAACCATAGTTTTATAGGGCGATTATATAGAGTACTCAAACAACGTGTTGTAGAGTCATCATACAGCTGAATACTCAACCATCGTCTTGTAGTATGACCCTATAGAGAGTACCCAGCTATCGTGGTGGAGGACGATTAGTCAGTTATTGTCTTGAAGGTTTATTGTTTAGTGAATACTCAACCATCATCCTGTAGGCTGATCTTACAGGGTGATCTATAGCTTATATAGTTGAGTTGCTTGTTAGGTACAATGAGTTTGAATTGTAACTAGCTATGATTACGAAAATTCCATCACCATTATCATCTTCGTCGTCGTCATTATCATCATCTTTTTGTTCTTCTTTTTGTTCTTCTTTTATTATGAATTATCAATGTTAATTTAGTGCCAAAGAGGTGTTTGTTGTTGCTTTGGGGGGGGGGGGGGGGGGGGGGGGGGGTTTGGGGGTGAGAGGTAATAAACCACATTAAATATATTAAAGGGACTGCCCTGAGTTTGCTGCCCTTGTTGGATGTTTCAGACTAACAAGGCATTTTTAACGACTTGTTTGTTTCGAACATCAGTGTCTCGATATCCGGTGTGTTTCTGATCGTCCTAATGTTTGTAGTAGGCTTAACTTCTTTTTATTTCATAATATAGATGGGGGTTTTCGTACGTTTTGAAATTATTGAGAGATAAAATTCAGTTTGGATTACTATAAACATTAAAACGATCCCAAACGTATTGAATATACAGACACTGATATTCTAAACAGGAAAATACATAGCATGTTTAATAGTAGTCGTTAAAAAGGCTCTACTGGCCGAGAACATAGTAGCAAACTCGGGACAGTCTCTTTAAAACAGTGATAAGTTATTTTACATCGTGTACGTCACGTGTCAAATCAACTATATTTTACTTATTTCAACACAGTAATGGCTGAACTTACAGACATCCGTGCATGTCAGGGACGTCAGGAATCGTTTTTCCTGCTGAATGATCAGCTGTTTATGCATATTTTATGTCTCTTTCATGTCCAAGATGTTTTTTTAGCTGACGTTTCTTTGATACATCGTTAGTTATGGATAATAATACTTTGAATTTAGCTATTCTCGTGGTGCTCTCTGTATCGAGTGGGAAATAACGCACTGGCTGACAGTGGCTACATAATTAATTTGTTCTCAGTAGGTAGATTTGATGCTGAGAATGAAGAAATTGTTCCCTTCCAAGAATAGCATTGTCTTGGTTAAGTTCTTATTGTTAAAACTTGCTTTTGAAAACTAGACAAATGTCATTGTTTGAAAACTTTTAAATGTACAAATAAAAGTCACATTGAAGTACAGACGTCATTTCACTGGGAAATGGCACGAAAATGAATATTTGTTTACCGACACCTCAGCACATTTTAAACTACAACTATGTGGTATTTTGATTTACAAACACCGTTTCCATGAACCTACTTACCCCTGGAATACTTTTACCTTTTGGAGGCAAAAGCTAAGATAAGGTAGATAAGATAAGTGCTATTGCAGGTATCCATTCCACATATGAAACAGTGTGCACAAAACATCAAACGTTTTCATACAATCAGCACAAAAATACGCATACAAATTTAAAGGCATTTTGCAAATTTGGGTTCATGTATCAATTACTATTATTATATATAACTAATACTACAAAGAATGTATGCTAGTATTATATTTCTTTATCGAATCCAGTTTCTCGTGTATTTTTCATATATAATATATATATATATGTATATATAATATATATATTAATGTTAAATATTTGGGTCCGTAATTGATCATTAGAAAAGGATATATATAGTTAGTTAGCGATGAACTCTGCAGTTCAATGCCAATAAAGGATTTGATATATTATAACCCTGAATGTTTGTGGCACTGTCAATGATGTTGTTATAACTAATTAACAATCCCAGACAGGTTTGGATCTGTGGAGATTTTTTCACAAATGCCATTTTCCTCTGTTTGCCTCACTGTGTCCAAACAAAATAGTCACACTTTGTCACTGCTGGGAACAGTAATATAAATAATGGCTGCGATAACAATAGACTGTTAACCTCCTGTTGTTGCGCTGTTCCACGCCAGTCACAGACAATGGCGGCCATGTCAGCGGGTCATGACCCAGGGATTAGCTGGCTGCCACAAAGCAGATGGATCAGGATTTGAAAAAACAACGTGCTGTGCCTGCCGTGTTGGGAATAATGCACAACAGCGATTCAATCAGTCTTGTAAAACGTCAGGAAAAAGGGTCGTTATTAAACTAAAACATTGTCTTTATTACCTCATGAATTTAAAAATAGTTGTCATAACAACAAGCTTTAAATTATTTCATGAATACATTCTATAAATCAACCAAAAATGATTTTTAAAAAAGGTCAGTATATTCTAAGTTATATTTATGTACAAGACAGAGCACCTTCAAGATCGTATCTCTGTACAAGATGTAATCAAAACTATGTGCTGACAATGTGACTGCTCTCAGGAAGCGGTGTCATGTGTTTTGCTCTTTAAGATGACTGCCATGATACATCATTTCTACATTATCTGTAGGAGTACTGCCACTGACCGACGCCATATAACCGTAAATAAAATGTGTTGAGAGCGTCGCTAAATAAAACATTTCCTTTCTTCTACATTGCCTCAGGAGGACTGCCACTTCTTATAGGATACATTCTTTCTACTTTACTTGTAGGACTGCCACTTTCTAGGACGATACATCCTTTCTAATTTACTTGTAGGAGGACTACTATTTCTTAGGACAATACACTGTTTCTATTTTACCTGTATAACTGTCACGTATTAAAACGATAAACCCTTTCTACTTTGCCTGTCGGAAGACGGCCATTTCTTAGGACGATATACCCTTTCTACTTTGCCTTTAGGAAGACTGCCACTTCTTGGGACAATACGTTCTTTCTAGTTTGCCCGTAGGAGGACTGTCATTGTTAAGATCAGACGTTAAACTAAGTACATTTCGCAACAACCCGACACTCAATTGAGTCCACCGTGACTCACTCAAGTATTCGACTGTCGTGCATCCGAGGTTTGAATGATATGTAGCTGGCGGAGGCTCATAAAATATTTTTGAAATTGGAAATGTCCTAACTAACAGCATTAGTAGATCCATATTAATTATAGTGCATGAAGATGTATATTTGATGGAACATAGGGAAATGAAATAGTTATAAAAAAAATCGGAAGTTTGGAGAGGAAAAAAGCCAGACTCGAGAAGAATTCGGTCTGGAAACGATATTGGTAACACGACACATTCACTGGATTATGTTTTAATAAACGCTAATGTATAAACAATTAAAATAATGATTTTATGACATACGTATATTAATGTAAGTGTCAATGGATTTCATCCGAAAAAAAAAATGTTTTAACAAACTCGCACGCATCGAATATACCACACCATCAAATGCATAACCATACACACGAATTCTCTCTCTCTCTCTCTCTCTCTCTCTCTCTCTCTCTCTCTCTCTCTCTCTCTCTCTCTCTCTCTCTCTCTCTCTCTCTCTCTCTCTCTCTCTCTCTCATACACAAATTCCTCGGTATAAAAAAATGTTATGTTTACATTCGAATTGACCATGTGAAAGTGATTTGTCTTTTCTTAGATATTCAAAATGTCTACAGATCGACAACGTAAACAGCACTATTAGAATACCATCGTTTGAATAAATTAAATAAATCCTATCAATTAAAACATTTATAACATATTGTAACGCATTTAAGGGTATATATCATCAAATAAAATCCCATAGACATAAATAATAATAAATAATATGATTAAAACGGCTACACGCAGGCGTTTCAATCAACATATACGTCATGGATATAAATAATACCACCTCTCACCCTTAAAGGAAATTAAAAAAAAATGGAGGATTAGGCAACGAATTCTAGACCCAACAGGAAACGTCTTTCACTACCTTAATTCGGCACAAAACAAAATGTCATCCTATTTTTGTAGGACCCCGCACATGTTTCAAGCACAATAACAGCCGGTACATTGAATCTAGTCCAAATTAAATTTCAGGAATTTACTGGCCTGGTGAAACATTTTTGTGACAACAAACACTGTCACATTTATCGCCAATGGCAGGACTTGTAGTATTAACTGTGTTATTAAACGTTAGGTGTACATCCAGTTTTGACCCTGTGAGATTCCATTCGATCATTTTATGCAGTTACCTTAAACTAAACGTGTAAGGCATTTAGAGAGAAAAAAACTCTTATAGCTCGATATTGTCCACATATTTTTAGTGATTTTATAGAAAATAATAAAACACTGTTTAATGACATTGTCTGCTTAACACGGGGTTTCGAATCCAAAAACGATGTCGGTTCTGAACTAAAATCTGAAGATGGTGATATTTTAAATATGTGTACACAACCACTGAACATTGTGTTAGAATACTGAACGGACGGTGGGCCAATGATTGTAGAATAGAATAGAATAGAATAGAATAGATGTTTAACGACACCCCAGCACGAAACAATGACTGCAGTGTGAGAGACACATTTTATGTAGCGTTAAGGGACTATCCGGAGTTTGTAACGTCTGTAATTACATATTAAATATATTTTTCTAAAACATTAGTGGTTCTATATTAAACGTGTTTCTGGTCGTACTAGTGTTTGCACTAGGTCAAAATTAATTATATATTTAATTGTTTCGTACGTACGAAATTACTGGAATACTAAATCCAGTTTGGGATAATTACAAATATTAGGACGATTAGAAACGCATTGAATATACAAACACTGATATTCTCAACATGAAAATAGATTTAATATGTAACACTAGTCTAGTAATTTTATTAGTCGACAGCATCTTTCAAAGCAGCAAACTCAGGATAGTCATTTTATATATTAAAGTAGTATACATGAACAACGTTTTCATTATTCAAGTTAAGGATATATTCTGGAGATTTCAATAGCTTCTTTAACCATACACCTATTTCCACCTATAAGGAACCCATTTGTTATAAAAGTGTGTACTTGCAAACAGACCAGTAATGCGTACATATATTATTACAGTATAGGAATGGATGCCGATGAAAACAAAAAGGCATTTAACTACGTTATGGCTAAGAAACATAATTTAAGCGCCTGTATTGAGCTGCATTGTAGTTAAATTCTAATAATAGTAATTTAAATAGATTAAACTTAACGAAGCTAAGAAAAAATACAAATTATTGCAAAAGGAATTACGTTCAACTTATCCGTTGTAAGAAGGCAATATGATTAGTGCTCTCCGAACAAAAACAAGAAAACATATTTTATAGAAAACTCAATAAACGTAAAAAAAGCTCCACTGTGTGCTATTACATTACGTAACAATAGATGAATTTGTTAATTATTATAAAGATCTCGCCAGCACTAAGGAAATTGATGATATAGCAGATCATGACAACCAAACTTGGTATGAAATATTCGACAGTTGTATTACTGAATAACAGATTGTATACGTGATGAACAAAGCTACACGTAACAAACGTCCGGTATTAGATGCCACCCTGTATTACCGTTTCACTGATACAATATAACGCTAGCCTATGTTATGTAAACCCTTCACTCTTATTTAACACTGGCAGAAAATTGGTGCAAAGGTACCATTAGATTTGTGTTTTTGGAGAAAAAAAAGTAAACCAATATAGATGAATAACCATCCGTAGTCATCCTTCTAAGATTTTACCATGCTTCTACACAACGGGCTTATGTTATCTGGTGACTAATTTGGCTTTAAGCCAGGTTTTAGCACAGTGGATACGGTTATTGTGATCTGTGTATGTATTGAAAATGTGCATGTTTATTATAAGGCTATAAATTACTGGTTGGGTTTTGGGAGTTTTTAAAATCTTTTTTGGGAGGGTTTGGGGAGGTTGGGAGCGTGTTGTTTTTCGTTTGTTGTGGGGCTTTTGTTTGTTTGTTGTTGGGGCTTTTGTTTGTTTGTTGTTGGGGGTTTTTTGTCGTAGTATGGGGGTTTTGGGGGCGGGTTGTTATTGGGTTTTTTAAAGCTGTATTCATAAAAAAAATTAATATGTGCATTTCAAATAGATAGTTTTAATATATGAGCATTTCAAATAGATAGTTTTAATATATGAGCATTTCAAATAGATAGTTTTAATATATGAGCATTTCAAATAGACGTTCCGGGGGTTTGGAGAGTGTAAATAAGTAACAATTTGATCTGAATATCTAAACAAATAATATAAATATGACCTCAAAGCTGTAATCACGAAGATATTTTTAATATAACCATTTCAAATTGATATCTTTAAGGTATGAACATTTCAAATAGATAGCTCAGTCCTCGTGTTTTCTTATGAATTTAGTTGTTCGATTTAAATTGGCTTCTATTTCTAATCTGTGTCACAAAATAGTTACATGAATGAAGCTGAGAGAGAAAGAATCAAGTTTTAAATTTACGAGAACTTGTTTTTAGTTATACGATTTACCAAGGCAGTTTGACATACCCGTTAATAAGGAAAATATACGAGATTATCGAAACTTGTCTGCTGATAAGGGGGGGGGGGGGGGGGGGGGTGGTGCAGCTTTAACATATTAATCTATCCCTTAAAAACGAACTTAATCAGATGTGTATAATCTTACGACTGATTTATTAAATTTACCAGAAGCTAACCAGTAAACAAATAAAGGCTGTAAGAAGATTACATTCTTTGAAATCTAAACAACACAGAAAGTCGTGACTTGTGAAATATTTTGTGTACGCGTTCTCGGAAAGAGTGTACGACTAGTGATGTTGACACAGGAATATATCGTGGACTGTGCCCCTCGATTTGTTACTGTCACCCGAACCTCGACCAGTCAACCGATAAGGAATTCTCCACAATGCGACTTTGCTCGCACCTTGCAAGAGATTTTGTTGTGTCAGCACTATTTAGGACAGTTATTTTGAAATGTGTTTTTTCTATCTTGGACAAAACTCTCTGGCGAGGTCAGAGGTTGTGCCCACAACATGCGTGCTTTGACAGTTTTCTGATGGAAACACGCCGAAAATGTCACACCCATACCAATGTGTTTTTTGTTTCATATCGACTGTTGAAGTTATAATATTTTAACTATTGCATATCCATACCAGTGTGTTTATTGTTTAATTTCGACTGTTGCAGTTATAATATTTTGACTATTGCTGTTAGTTTGTTTTGGCTGATGTTATTTTAAATGTGACAGTTTTAGTTAAATTATTTTTACTGATGTCCTTAATTTAATTTGATTGTGTCCGCTATAATAATTAAATATATTATTAGTCCGAGTATTTTAATTTCAAGTCATTTACATGATTTTTAATGTAAAACTTAACCTACATTTATTGTGAATGTGACCCGTAAGTTATTATTAATATTGGTACTTTTTCATTGTACTGAAAACGAGTTCGAGGAATGGCAACAATAAAATAATTTTGTAGGCCTAAATATATGCGGGTAAAATCAGTATATACTACTGAAAAAATCCTTGTTTTTTATATTTTATATATTAAAAATAAATAAAAGAAGAAATGCACGTATTTAAATTGAATTTTTTTTTTTAATTAAAAATTAAAAATCAAAAGTTAAACAGTAGATTTTAAATTTCAATGACACTTGTACATTTCCTATTCTGTATTGTGACTGTATGTGACTTTGAAATTCATTTATCAATTAATTAGCTTCGTAAGTGAATTTAATTCGTCTTTGTGTTAATTAATGTGCTTGGCCTTTCCTGAATTCATAAGAAAACAAAAAGAATATTTTGAGAGTTATTTTGAGGTTTAATGTGTTATTATTGTATTAAATAGAACGAAAATAACATTTCAGTTATATTATTAAAATAAATAGTAACAAATTTAAAGAAACCCGTTTAATACGTATCATACAGTATTATTATATCCAGGCGTGGTTGTATACTAGTACATGTATTGGAGTTGAAAACATACAATAACACACATTCCGTTAATATATCATTTCATCCGTAATTGGTATCATTTAAAATATGACGAAATGTTAACTTTATTAATTCAATGGTTTTTTAAATTAATTATTTGTATTAATAAAATATAACATTACCATGTTTTAAGTACTAAAACTGAAGTGTTAAGAGTTTAATTTTATAGACTTCGGTTTGAGATTAAGAGTCAATATAAATTTGGTGCATAATCGGGAGAAGATGTAATGTGACATAGACGTCGGAAACGGTTGGAGTGGCGAGGCAGGGCCACTGGCCACACGAAATATGTAGATAATGCTCAGGGACGTAGCGTGGTCTGGATGTGGAGGGGGTTCGAATATGTCCAAAACGGGCTCTTTTGTCTACCTTTTCCCTGGACTCCAGAATAGCCCAATATTGTACTGTTAATTTTTTTTTTAGCCTCAACGGGAGTTCGTTCGATCCCTCAACCCACCCCCTTGCCCAGCGTCCGTCCCGGTTGAAAATCAAATACATGTATATATATATATATATATATATATATATATATATATATATATATATATATATATATATATATATATATAACTGCCTGCCACCCTACAATTGTTTTCATCTTCATACGCCTATGCTCGATGATTCGTTATGAATTCTTAAATATATATATATATATATATATATACATATATATATATATTGTTTTTAATATACTCGATATTGCAACTCTGATACATTTACAGCCACCATGTTATTAATAACACATGTATATTAAAGTATGGAATTAATGCAACCTAAGTGAAGTGCAGGGGAGTGTCAGCCACTTGTGTCCGGTACTTTGTCAAACTGAAGCATGTTGGGCGACACTCAGCTTTTAGATGGCGATTCTTCCCAACACTTCACATAATATTACGTTGTAGTGTCACTAAAGCAGTGTGTGGACAGAATGAGATTTAATCATTTTGAAAAAAAAAGTACAATAGACTTAGATCCGTAAACACGTGCGTCAGCAGGGAGTTCGTGGGCTTTTTTCTTTATTTTTTTCCGTCATGAAAATGTTTTAATAGCCATAATATATATGGACCCCTTTCAAAACTTCCTGGTGACGCCCATGGCAAACTAGCGCGTTTTTTGTTATTTACCAGTCATCTGTTACATACCATAGTAAACTAATATGCTTTTTTTACTAGTCGTATGTTACATGTCATGGTAAACTTCAGCGTTTTGTTATTTACCAGTCATCTGTTACATGCCATGGTAAACTAGTATGTTTTTTTTATTTACATGTCGTCTGTTACATACCATGGTAACTAGTATGTGTTTTATTTACTAGTCGTCTGTTACATACCATGGTAAACTAGTATGTTTCTTTTATTTACCTGTCAGTTGTTACATACCATGGTAAATTAGTATGTGTTTTATTTACTAGTCGTCTGTTACATGCCATGGTAAACTGGTATGTTTTTTATTTACCTGTCATCTGTTACGTACTGTGGTAAATTTGAGTGTTTGGTATTTACCAATCATCTGTTACGTACCATGGTAAATTTTAGGGGGTGTATTTACCTGTAGTGTGTTTTATACCAAATACATACGGCATACCAAATGCGGCTTTCAAAGACAACAATATGCGAGAGGAGCCAACATCATCTTCTTTATTCTTCTTCCTACTTAAACTAGTTTAAGATATTCGTTTTGTTTTTGTCGTTATTGATGTTCTTGTCGTTATTACTTTGTTTTATAATTTGGTAGCGGTTTTTTTTTTTCGTTTTTTATAATAGGCCTACGATTTATACTTATTCAAAGCATACTGGGTATAATTTGGTTGTAAATGTCATACATAACAAAAACGTTTAATTGAATTATAAAATATTTTACCCCACTTTAACCCAAATAAAAAATACTGTTCGATAATTATCAATACAATTGCCCTATACGTTTGTTTCATTATGTATTAAAATAGTTTAGCCCAGTAAAGTACTAATTTATACATGACTTGCTTCCAGTCTGGATATATATTGTGTCAGGTGATGTTGCCATGGTGACTGATATATTCTATAGTAAAACCTAAAACATGACGCGCATGTGTTATCTGCACCTAAGTGACTGGTATTTTCATAAACTATTATAAAATATGACAACTCCTAGAAGTGTAATTAGCTCCACGTCAGTTGCAATACATAACATTGTAGATTTCTTCGTCCGTTAGTTTTAAAATATTACTAAACAAATATAGAAATATGATAAATTCTTAAACTAATATATATTTTGTAATAATGAAAATACATTTTAGTTGCAAAAATAATAAAATATCGATCAATAATTACAAATTAAATTCAATTTACCAAAAATAATCGAACTTGTGTTTGTCTTTATACAATATAATACAAAAACGCCGTTTAAAATACATGAATTTCACAATATTTTACAATTTTAATTTAACAAGAACGACGTTTAGGCTAATAAAATTACATATCTCGGCTAATACTGATATTTTATCGTTGTGTTTTCATTCGTGGTTTTAAAGATAAATTATAAACGATAATCTTGTGACAGTAACTGCCTAGATTTATGTTCATGAATCAGAAGATATTATTAAGTTCTATCTCCACTGGACAAAAATAAATAGTTCGCCAGTTCATTAAATATGAGTTATAATCCACGCAGATCATGAAATGTCGCCCAATACTCATATATAATATGTTGTAATTGTACCGAATATTAACATTGCTATTAGTTTCAGGGTGGAAAACAAAACACGTTTCTTTTGGATGGAACACTGTGAGTTTTTTCTCTGTTTAGTTTGCAGTTGTTCACTATAATATTACTATTATCGTTTAGTTTGCAGCAAACAGTAGGCGATTTGTAGAAACAAAACAGTCATTAATATATTAAAATGTCTGCAACAACAGCTACCATGTCTTGTTGAATAAAGTCACACTAATGAAGACAACTAAAATAATAGTTCAATGTTAATATTGTTATTAATTAGTTAATATTATTTTTATATTTTATCCAACACATATCAAGTTAAACAGTACAAATATTTCTTACATGACAAATAAAATATTTTTGATTTATGCATGTTTGTTTAATTAATTATTTTTAAATAAAGTGTTTATTGTTATTTATTTTTGATATATAATTTTCAGTTAGAAAAACACATGCACAATTACATTTTTATGTAACTTGAAGTATTATGTATGTTTGTTTTGAGTATATATTCTCTGTCCAGACATGCATTTTGTTTTAATTATGAACACTGAATGTAATTCGGTGAGCACGCAGTTGTCATCAGTAAACGTAAAGATGAACAATATTTGAGGAATTTAGACAACTATAATAAGAACATCGGAACCAGAGGTTCATATCGCCAATATTTTGTAGCAAAACATTGTGACTAATATAAGATATTTTTTAATTATTTGTTTGTATGGTCTCGATTACATTGTTAATAATCATGTCAAAGCGATAAAAAGTGTCTGATTAATGGGACAAGATTAAACGTTTAATAGTAATTAGTAAAGGGCATACATCTGTCCATGGTACACACTTTACAAATACGTGTACACACCTTACTAGAGAACCATCAAAAATAGCTACCTGACGAAACCGTTAGTAGATTTGTGTTATGAACCCAGTAGGATACCTTTTTGAATGTGACAATTTAAAGATTCTTACATCATTATTCAACATATTGCAAGAAATAGTATTTCTTTAAAAAGTATATTGGCACATACAAAGATAGCATTGTTGTTTTTTTGTTTCATTAATTTGTTGTTGTTGTTTTTTTGTGGGGTTTTGGGGTTGTTGGATGTTGTTGTTGTTTTTGTGTGTGCGGGGTTTTTTTGTATTGTTTTATTTGAGGGATTTTTGTTTAAAAAAAATAAAATATGTAAACCCCGAATTCAGCATGTATATTGTCTGTGTAAATGTTTATTATTGCAAGGGTTAATATATTTAGAGTAGTGTATCATATAATGGTAATATGAACACAAAATAAACTAATGGAACAATAGAAAATAATAATAATAGAACATAGCATTACTTCACTAAAGTTCCATCCTGAATGTGTCTTATTTTAATTTAATATATACTATTAACTGCGTAATCTAGTAAGTTGGATAACTTGTGCCTAATCCTTTTGTACATATATCAATAAAATATGTTTTCAAACTGCACATACATAATATCTGTATGCACTTATTAAAAATTGGTTTGTTTCTGTTTTGTTTTTTGTTGGCTTTTATATTTTTGTTTTAGCTTCTTTTTTTGTTGTTGTTGTTTTGTTTTGTTTTGTTTTGGATATTGTGCGGTAGTTGTATTTTTGTGTGTTATTTGTTTTTTTGGTTTGGGTTGTTGTTTTTTGTTTGTTTTTTTGTTGTTGTGGTTTTTGTCTTTTGCTATTTTTTTTACCTTTTGGATTTTAAAAAAATCTCCATTCAGTTTAAAATGCAATAAATAAATATTCCTTCAGTTAGAATAAGTCAATTGTTTGCCGCTGACCCACCGTTGTTTTCGACGTGGCTATCGTTTTTGTTTCGCATAAAATTAATTTAATGTTGAGCTGTTGCAAGAACGAGGACAGCCCGAAACACATTGGATTTGACAAAATTGATAATTTAAGCGAAACGAAAAAAGCAGTAAGTAAAAACAACTTTATGTTGTATTCATTTAATCAGTTGTTACCACCGTATCTGTAATGTATTTATTTAATTATTATTAATTTAGTTTAGTTTTTGCTCTAAATTATCCAATACTATCAATGCAATATTTATATACTGACATAAATTACTTGTCTTTGTATTTTATTGTTGTATTGCTGTTGGTGTTAATTAATACTTTGTGTAATAAACATAAATATACAATATTTATATACCGATAGTTTGTTATTTTTGTTGCTTGGTTTTTTTTCAGAGGGGGTAGGTTTTTTTTAATTCCTTGTGTATAAATGTTATGTAATACCTTTTGTAATCAGCATCAAGCCTAAAAAAAATATGTGTTTCAGGTTTTATCTTTGAACAAAATAGGGTAGGTAGGAACTTTTTTCTTCTTCTTCTTTAAATCTAATTAAACCGAGAAACCGTAATAACCCGAGGTGTTCCGAATCTAGATTGCTGATTGCAAAAATATAGGGCTCATAATTTAAAGTTGTTCTTTGGTTGTTGCTGTTTGTTTGTTTGTTGGGTTTTTTGTTTGTTTTTTTTGTTGTTGTTTTTTGGGGGGGGGTTCTTTCTTTCTTTTCCTTTTTTTGTATTGTTTTAAGAGTTATATTTAATATACTTTATGTAATAAGTACAATATTTATATATCGATATTTATTTGCATTGCATTTTTTGTATTGCTAAGAATGTCATGTAATACTTTGTGCAATAAATAACATATTTGTACAATATTTATATACCAATACTATTTTACAAGAGTACGTAGCGTCATGTGTTACCAACAGTAACTGACGTAATGACAGTGTGGGTTGTTGGTTGAGACATGGTCGTTTTACGTGTTCCTCTTGTGCTTTATTCGAATGGGCTGCTGCAAGGTCAGTGGAAAAATAGTTCTCCGGTGACTCAGCGGTTCATGCCAGGCTGCGTTCAGTTGTGACTATGTACATCGTTGCAACTCAAAAAACGTTTGCCACGACGCACTAGCCTGGTATGCAAGGTCTTTGAACACACAACTGGAGAGTTGTAGGTTGTTAGAATTCCAAAACAGTGTTTCATTCTCCCCGTTGGCTAAGTGATATTGAACTTGTTATATGCAAGGTTATAACTATTGGACGGTCAAGATGGTGACAAAGGAGCCGTTGCACAGTCACAGAATAAAAATGTTTGCCCCGTTTCTAGAGGTGTAGGTTGAGGTGGTTCGGACGAACCCACACGGTGACACACCACTCCACAATTTGTTTTTATAGTTCAGTATTAGGTTATTCATGTACGTAGGTGTCCAGGGAAAATGTAGACAAAAGAGTTTGCTTAGTTTAAATTTTAACACCACCCCCCCCCCCCCCCCCCCCCAAGGTTCAGACTTTTTGTCTAGCTGGATAAGGGTTTTTTGTTTAGCTTTTCTATGGTTTTCTTTATTACCATACACACACATACACACCGTTGTTTTAGGCATAGGTATGCTACTGAATATGTCGTGTCAAAGTTTGTTTTGTTTAACAAAAAAACTAGAGCACATTGATTAATTAGTCATCGGCTATTGGATGTCAAACAATTGGTAATTTTGATACTGAGAAAACCTGCTACATTTTTGTATTTGCAGCAAGGGATCTTTTATATTCACTTTCTCAAAGACAGCACGGCAAATACCATGACCTGTGATATACCATTGACATGAAACCCAGCATCTATCTACAACCGGTGGTTTGGGCAATGGGTTTCTGATAGGTCCTGGTTTCGTAAATCGTTATTGATTAAAACCAAACCCACTGTGAGTGCACGGCAGTTCATGAAGGCATAACACTACCCAAAAGAGAGACAGGGGTGTCATCCATTGGCGTAGACAGGATTCTAATTGTGGATACCCACACTGGGGGTGGGGGCACTGTTTATGAGTCGTGTCATATGGCGATAGACAAACATAAAAACATGGGAGAGAAATGAGATGTTATTGGAGTTCATGGTCAGTGGGGTCACCCCCCCCCCCCCCCACACACACACACACACACACACACACACCCTATTAAACTACAAACATGTCCTCCCTTTCTCTAACAGAAGACCTATATAATTCTGTGTCCTGTACTATTGATCCTCTACCTCTAACCCCCCCCCCCCCCCTCCCCCATCTACTTTGTCGCCATATCTGGCGTGTTAAGCCCCAGTAACTTAAGGACTATTCATCCAGTTCCCTCTCGTATTAACGTCATCTGCCATAGACAAATAGCCCTGATAACCGAGGTGTGTCCAGGGCATTATGCTTGAACCTTGTTTGGATAGAGAGCAATAATGATTTAGGGAATTATTTAGCTAATCAATTACTCGATGAACTTAGCTGTTGACAACAGTGGTGGGTTTCAAGCATCACTGACTCTAAAACTAGACTTCCCATCTGGGCTAACCTCTAAATCATTTATGACAAAGCAGGAAATAGTTAACGCAAATATTTAAACCACCACTCCTGAATGCTATTCGCATAGTAAACAAACAATTAACACTGAAAATCTAATTACGTATATTGACAGACTGTTGTGCAAAAAATACAGAAATACGAAGCAAAAGCTGTCAAAAAACAGTTCTTCTTTATTACCTTAAAGTTCCACACGAATAAACAAAGTAATTCCGAAAATCCATTACTCACGACAATACAACACACGCACACAGCTGACCTGCGGAGAGCTGTGACCTATTTTTTTCTATCTCAGCTCCGCACTGAATATTTCACACGCACGTCAACATCTATGTAATTCCATAGCTTATTCACGAACAGCCCCCAGCCAGTAGGTTTTATCTCCACAGAAGACACTCAAGCAATCAATGGCTGCCAAGCCTAGCTTGCCCGGCCGACTCTTCGGGCAGCCTAACAACGAAGAATAATACAGTGATCCGGTTTATCGTGCTTCTATCTCGTGCCACATGCTATGGTCTTTACATATCAATGAATACGTGATCCAGTTACCAAGAATAAACATCGTTTGATCGATTACCACAAGCTCTAAAGCTTTCTGAGGGGCGTGGCGTATTGATTGACACGTACCTCGTGGCCGATAACGTCAGAAGCTTTTTCGGGTCATTGGTACCGCCCAGTCGTAATTATAGAGGGAAAAAAATGTGCTGCGTCAGAAAAACCCAAATAGGCCTTCTCGAGTAACCGATCACGTGATGGTTTCTTTAACGTACACTTAAAGGGGGAGAACTCCTGACGCACTGATATACAACCGTCAAATAAAAACTCTTTTCTACGAAGGTAACAAATTACCTTAAAATCCACAATAAAGATGAATGTACTGGAGAGTATCTAGCATAAAATAGTTAATTGGGTGGGATTCAGGGCATTGAAATAATCATTATTAAAGCATCGAAAATATGTATAACCGTATGTTTGTCCATGTACAAAATGTGCTATTATTCACTTATGTTTGTCTATGTACAAAACGTGCCTTTATTCACTTAAATTCTATGTACCTGACTGTATAAATATTTTTATTTACATTTTCATACTTATGTTATAAAATGTGCCATGTACAGAAATAAAGATTGTATTGTAAAAAACAAATCTTCTCCACATAAACATAAAGGAGATTTCAAATTTAAAAAGGACATCTCCTATCCACCTGCTACGGATGGCTGATATACACCATTGAGACAATGAACAGACATAATTGCTGAAAATGAAATACTGTAGATCCTGAAATTAACTCGTCCTTAAATTAATGCGAGGGCAGACTAAATCTGCGACATGAAATTAATGCGAGTGGCCTCCATATGAAATACAAATATTTTAGTTGTTGAAATTGAAAACATACTTCTTCAGTAAGAACCGAGAATGAAAAACAAATCTTCAGTTTTGATTTTACCAATGCTTACGTGATTAATCCCATTTAGAAAGGTGTAACTTTCAACAACGGAGCGAGCACGCAATATTCTCCGATATCATTCGTCGTCACATGTGGCAAGCAATATATCACGTCGCGTACCTTGGCGTTGGGTTTCTCATTTGGCTAATTACCCTCTGTGCAATATTAATAAATTTGTATTAACTGACAACTTTCGTCAGTTAGAACGACGCGTTCTGTTATAACGTTTTCACTTAAATGGATCTACCGTGAAATACAACCGGCCCCAACTCCATCGGAAACAATCCATTTGTCTGTCGGGTACACAAATGAATTTAGTTCGGTTGGTTTAGTCTTACGCGCCTAACGGAAATATTGATGGCTAACGATGTGGTGTAGCAATACGATATGCCCGAACGGAAGGTGCGGGATACTTGGGTAATATGTAAGCAGACGTGAAGTCTCTGAAATCAGTTGCTCTGCTTTAATGACGTTTGGTAATGTTTATAGAACAGTACTAAACTAAAAATAGAATCGGCGCTCAATAAAACAAGGATTTTTTTAGCTGGACAAAAAAGATCAAATAAAACATTTAAAGGCCACTTCTTCGAATTCTTCGGAGGCGGACTTGGCCGTCTCTAGCAACAGGTCTTGGTTATATGTAGCACTGCTTCTATATCCTTGTTAGGTGTTTCAGGCGTGTATGCAGAGGGATGTTGGGGGGCCACTCCAAGTACATTTTTAATATGTATTCCCCCCCACCACACACACACACACACACACTCTCACACACACACACACACACACACAAAACCTTCGTTCGCCACAGGGTAGACCCCCCCCCCCCTCCCCGCATAATTTCCTGCACAAGTGTATGCTTTTATTAGCTCCAGTGTCCGAAATTTTAAACAGCATGGTTGGGTTTTTATCAACACCAACATTAGAGGAATTACGGTAAAACTCTATTTTTGTAGACTGTGCATATAATTTACGCGAGTTATATTTTTAAATAATTTCAATTTGTATATACTCTATTGTTATGAATGATTCGATTGGTCCAAATAATATGATCTGACTTGAAAACTGGCCTTCATAAGTGCATGGACATATATATCAGTTTTATACTATTTTTGGTAATATTTAAAAAACATCAATAGATATTTCATCTGTTTTCTTTATTGTTTAAAATTAATAAAATCTCTTTTAATGTTGAATCAGTAAATTTTAATATTAAAAAATAACATACAGACACACACACACACACACACAGACAGACATACAGACAGACAGACAGACATACATACATACATACATACATACATATATATATATATATATATATATATATATATATATATATATATATATATATTCTTCAAAAAAAGTAGGGGAACTCTAATAAGAATTTACAATTGCCAAAATTGTAAGGTATATTAGCTGTGGGGAATGGTTATATGATAATAGTGAATTAATTGGGCAAACATTATAACCGGTAGTTCAGTATTACAATAGGTTTTATGACCACCAAAGATCGTGAAGGACGATTGGGGTCAAAAGTGAAATTTGAAAGTTTGAAATTAGAACAATAAAAATGACTAAAAACAATAAAAGTTATATGATCAACAGAATGAAAAAGATTAACAGAAATAATGTTCCACAGTGATTAATGGACCTTCCATTAATGGAAATTGTCAAAATCGAGAATGACACCCCACGCACGTGTATGGGTCAACTGCGTACAAACTATGGAATGTGTTTCGGTGTGTTGATAAACAGACCTGAACGTTCTTTACTAGGATATCTGTGGTCAAAACGTATGTTCAGTCTAATAGTTGATATTAACATTAATATTTCAGGTTCCCCTACTTTTTTTGAAGAGTGTATATAATAATAAAAAGTGGCGGAGCCGTTCATAGTGTTCGTTTTCACGGGTTGAAACTAGGGTATGTCACTTTAATCTGAAAAAAGAAAACCGCCGAAACGTAGTAGTGCAAAATTGAGATTCATGCAGTTATATATGTTGGCTCTTTAAATCATATTTTATTTGGACCAATTCAAGCATTTATAACAAAAGAGTATTTATACATTGAAATTATAGTTGCACAAACGTAAAACAATGATTACTTTCAATGTTTAAATGACATTGTTTTTATACGGAAAACTACTGCTGTGAAATCAATCTACTTAGATTTTAGTTGGTTAAATTAAATTAATTTTTGTTGGGGGTTATGGTGGTGGTGGTGATGGTGGTGATGGTGATGGTGGTGGTGGTGATGGTGATGAGAATCATGTGCCTTCATTACGTGTATAAGAACACAACAGATGCTTACTTATTATTTATTCATGACGCCACGCACGATGATGTTGGCTGCATGGTCATCACAGACCCATATGAATTGATCTAAACGTGCCTGCACCATTGCTTTTAATGACTGACTTGGCTTGCATGGTGTCAAGAGAAATCATTCGCTATGTTCAGATAAAAGCTTCATCTGTCTGACACGAAAGTTCTTTTTGATTTCGTTCCGTTAAATGTGTGTTGTTCATTAAAACTGATGTTGTGATTTTAAATATCATCAGTAATAACACTCATCAACACTTATTGTGCCGGGAGTGAAAAACTGAAAGTGATGGATTGAGAAATAATAATAGGAAAGTAGCATTGGTATCACGACACTCTAGTACATTATAAATTACGGCAAATGGATGCCTGAGGCCCAAAGTACATTGAAACTGGGTCTGGGACTGGGTCTGGCGAGCATGGTACCAGTTGAAAATAAAACACACTGAATTGAATGACGGAATGTCACAAACTGCACCGCGTCTGTGGTGACACGAACTACAGATCTGGTAACAGACAACACAGAACATGCGCTATATTTTCACACTGCCAGACTAGCAGTTGCACAATGTACGAACTTACTTTTTATAAACATTCATAAATAAGGAAAGGTGGGGTTCTCGTAATTATTGTTGGTGTTAACAGAATTTTTTTTATTTAAAGATATGAACGCTGTCAATGAATATTGACAGCTACAGACCCAGATGTCAAAAACCACCAGACATGGTGTCTTTGCCACACTCACCAGACCCTGACCCAGACCCACACCCAATTTCGGTGTGTTTTGGGGTTTATTTAGTGACAGTTGCTTAGTGAGTGAGAGAATAAATTATTGTTGGTGTTAACAGAAAAAAATATATTTAAAGATATGAACGCTGTCAATGAATATTGACAGCTACAGACCCAGATGTCAAAAACCACCAGACATGGTGTCTTTGCCGCACTCACCAGACCCTGACCCAGACCCACACCCAATTTCGGTGTGTTTTGGGGTTTATTTAGTGACAGTTGCTTAGTGAGTGAGAGAATAAATTATTGTTGGTGTTAACAGAAAAAAATATATTTAAAGATATGAACGCTGTCAATGAATATTGACAGCTACAGAACCAGATGTCAAAAACCACCAGACATGGTGTCTTTGCCACACTCACCAGACCCTGACCCAGACCCACACCCAATTTCGGTGTGTTTTGGGGTTTATTTAGTGACAGTTGCTTAGTGAGTGAGAGAAGAAAAACTCGTTGTCGCCACATAGGTTACTCTTGCCAAACAACTGTAGTAGATTTTTGTAGATATTGTTCCACAGACAGGATACACATAGCATGGACTTTGATATGTCAGTCGTGGAACACTTTAACATTCACATTGAAATATGTCTTGCCACAGATGGTGATAGATCCTATGACCTGTCGCACCCGGAGCTGGCATTTATTAAAAATGACAGCAGAAATACACGAGTGAATTAAAACTGTAGCTGTGGTTGTATTTTGCACTGGTAAGGGGCGGGACGTAGCCCAGTGGTAAAGCGTTCGCTTGATGCGCGGTCAGTCTAGGATCGATCCCCGTCGGTGGACCCATTGGGCTATTTCTCGTTCCAGCCAGTGCTCTTCAACTGGTGTAACAGAGGCCGCGATATGTACTATCCTGTCTGTGGGATGGTGCATATAAAAGATCCCTTGCTGCTAATCGAGTAACCCATGAAGTGGCGACAGCGGGTTTCGTCTCTCAGTACCTGTGTGGTCCTTAACCATATGTCTGATGCCATATAACCGTAAATAAAATGTGTTGAGTGCGTCGTTAAATAAAACATTTCTTTCTTTCTTGGTAAAAGATACGATAGGACATGAAGACGACGTTGCAATTATGATAGTAGCGCAAAATACCATAAAAGATTGAGTTACTTGAAATTTTATCCGTTTCGCAACTTAAACAATTTCTTATAAAATGTGTGTTGTTTTAACTACACCACTAGATCTTATTAGTTTATTACTCATCGGCTATTGTTAAACATTTAATAATTCTGATATACAGTCTTCAGAGGGAACCCGTACGAGATCATTTTGATATATACTTTCCCACAAACACGATAGCACGGGGAAAATCCTAGTAAGAGAAAAGAAAGAAAGAAATGTTTTATTAACGACGCACTCAACACATTTTATTTAGGGTTATATGGCGTCGGACATATGGTTAAGGACCACACAGATAATGAGAGAGGAAACCCGCTGTCGCCACTTCATGGGTTACTCTTTTCGATTGGAAGCAAGGGATCTTTTATATGCACCATCCCACAGACATGGTAGTCATGTCATGTCATAGGGTTTTACTTGCACATTCAGAACAAGCTGTTGTAGCGCATGGCAGGAAAGCTGGGGGGGGGGAGGGGAGGGGAGGGACCGCCTGCACTGGCAGATGCAAGGGAGCACCAGCAGCCCGATCAAATCGGTAGCAGGCGGGTGGGGGGGTGGTGGTGGTGCTATGGAATTTGAATGGAGCAGTTAAATGCCAAAGAGAAAAGGGTGCGCAATTTTGATTGAGGGAATTTGGCGCAATTTTGAACGGTCGGTCGAAAGGTAAATGGCCGCGCTAATATAGGTTTTGATATTAGTGAATCGAGAGTAGCTCGTTAATTTTAGACCTTTACGATGCTGTGGTGTTTCCCTAGGTTGCCCATAGGACCCTTATAAAGGGCCTGACCGCTTCTGGTCGAGGCATCACCAAGTACCAAGTTATTACCAGCAGCAAGTATTGGGGGTTTGGGTGGGGGAGGCCGATATTCTTTTGTTCAGCTTCCCCCGGGTGCATTGCAATTGTGTACTTGGACCGGTATTCTTTTGTCCATGGTAGTACATACCACGGCCTTTTATATACCAGTCGTGGTGCACTGGCTGGAACGAGAAAGCACAATGGGCCCAGACCGACCGCACAACGAGCGAGCGCTATTCCACTGGGCTTTCTTGGGCAGCAACCCGTTTGTCGTTGTTTGTACATTGGCGGATCCAGGGATGATTTTGGTTTAATTTTATCATTCATAATTATATAACACTAATTGCCCTGGAAACACATCGTTTGTAGGAATAGCCTAAGTATATTTATTTGTACTCTAGTAACTGTGAGACGTGTTGGCATCGGACGAATTACACAGTTTCTGAGAACAGTTGTCTTGGTGGACAAAAATGCAATGATAAAGTATATATAATATATGTCTCTCCATCTTTGAATTAAATAATGATGCAATATCTCAGCCAACATAAGATTGATATAAATGAATTCCTTGACCATGATATATATATATATATATATATATATATATATATATATATATATATATATATATATATATATATATATATATATATGTTAGAGATAACAACATGGGAACATTGATAAAACTGCACGCATCAGTTACTTGTAATATGCGTGCATAGGCCCACGTGTCACAGCAAAAATTGGTATTATGAACTAATGTTTCTATGTCATGCAACTTAATTGTAGATATGTTTTTAAAAGGATTGGTCACAAAATGTAAGTACATGTATATGAAAATATTTATATAATTATGTAAACATATAACATGATCATCTCTTTGTTTTTGTAGCAATTTCTGTAGCCATCGTGGATTCAACAAATTAAAACAATTTTCTCTATATTAGAAGTGAATGTAAGAATTGAATTTCTGGCATGGTAAAACTTTGAATTTGAATTTGGAGTATAAATTATTGTTTTGGGGAAAATAACATAAGATATGCCCAGTTCTTACTTTGAATTAAATGATGATGCAATATCTCAGTCAGTATAAGATTGATATAAATGATTTCCTTGACCATATAATTTTGTCCTGACTGATGTAAAATGCTATAAATTCTGGTTTCTCTAGTGGTGGCCATATAAGATTTAAATGATGTTCCTTGACCCCTAATACACATCAACAGTTTTATCATAGGTAATAAAACATTCGATATATTGTGTGTTTTTTGGTAGCCAACTTGGACGCCATTTTGACATTGTTTAAATGCTCAATGATGCGAAGTTTGCACCCTCGGATCGTCAATCTTCCAAAGAAAGAAAGAAGTGTTTTATTTAACGACGCACTCAACACATTTTATTTACGGTTATATGGCGTCAGACATATGGTTAAGGACCACACAGATTTTTTTAGAGGAAACCCGCTGTCGCCACATAGGCTACTCTTTTTACGACAGGCAGCAAGGGATCTTTTATTTGCGCATCCCACAGGCAGGATAGCACAAACCATGGCCTTTGTTGAACCAGTTATGGATCACTGGTCGGTGCAAGTGGTTTACACCTACCCATTGAGCCTTGCGGAGCACTCACTCAGGGTTTGGAGTCAGTATCTGGATTAAAAAATCCATGCCTCGACTGGGGTCCGAACCCAGTACCTACCAGCCTGTAGACCGATGGCCTGCCACGACGCCACCGAGGCCGGTCAATCTTCCAAAGATACAAACACCACATAGAACAACTGGAATACCAAACTGCAAGATTGAGCTACAAATGAGGGTTTGGCAAACAGATTACTAAATTATATTTATTAATGCTGAACCCTTTAAATATACCATGAATGTTAATTAACTAGATGTATATTTATGTTTATATGCATTGTAATGTATTTATTTATGTGTGGAACACGCTGTGCAATGATCGGCAATCCAAATAAACATATTCGTATTGACCATTTGACAATTCAGGCGCGGTAGCAGGGGAGGGTTTCGGGGATAGAAACCCCTCCCTGCTCAAGATAATTATCTTTTTCTCAATATATTCCCGGGGGAACATGACTCGACCCCCTGTAAACATCGGTCACTAAAGTCTAGACCACACACACACACACACACACACACACACACACACCGCAGGAATCCCTACACATGCGCCTGCAATTTGTTGCTGAAATCAACAAGATCAAGAAATGAACATATACAGGTAATTTCATCCAGTTTCAGATAAACAATCAATATCCTTAGAACAACGTTTCTTAAATACTTTTAATTTGTTTATATCTATATTACCAATAGTCCAAACATCTGAAACTATTAGACACACAATTTGCATGTGCATCATACAAACAAATAATATAATTTATGAACTGTTATACACCTTTCCTGTAATCGATTAAATTCAGACTAATCCTAGGTTATGGCTACCAACTGCCAGCAGAACGTTGGCCAACTCGACGGTTGCGTTGTAATTTCCCCAACTCCCGACTTAGACGGACGTGCTCAGATTAACAACTAATGGGTTATACGGCGAGAATCGAGTTGTAAGAGCGCTCAGACTAGCAACCGGACAGTCGTAGAACGTAACAGCAGAAACGTTTACACTATTTATGATCAGCAAAGGAATGGTGTAATGTTAAATGTTACTTATTATTTTATTTCCAGTTTATGGTTTTGTTTTTAAAACACGTTTTGAAGACAATTTTTGTTTTAAAAATAAGAAATAAATTGTTGTTATTTGAGAACTATTTTGTTCTAGTGTATAGATATTGTAGGCGATAAGGCACACATCACGTGTGGGCCTACTGCTCTAGAAAATTGTAAAGTTGTGTAATAAAATGGTTAATTTCATTCAGTTTTCGAATTATTTAGGATTGCAGGTCACGTCTAGCGGCATGTACGCCATTCTAACCGTCGCAGGATAAATCTGATTATTCTCTATATATACTTCTCAGTATTACAAAGTCCCAATCTTGAAACCAAAACATGTTGGCGTTACACCCGATAACAACGTGGTACTTTCCTTGTGTGTGTGTGTGTATACTGTTGAAATAATTTGTTTCCTTTTAACAAGAATAATGTCTATGTATCTTGTTACGGGTTTCATTGTTTGAACATGAAGTTTCACTTACAACAACAAATACACGCAATAAGCACCACGTTCGTTATATATCAATTCTATAATAGCTCACACATTGTTATTTGTATTTCTCAGATCACTACGATTCGTTTTGTTTTTAAAGAAGGCTTGGTCTTTACATTAATAAACCTATTTCATTATCGTTTTTTTTTTAGAGGTAAGATTTACAACTTTATGTCAGTGTGTTTTGTTGAAGAGAAAATGGTCAAATATTAAAACTAAATGACTCCTAAAGAGTGAGGAACAAAACAGAATAAAAAAAAAGATATTTGTTTTCTAATTATTATTTTTTTACTTTAGACCGAATCTGTTTTTGATATGAAAAATTGTAATATCTTTGGTTTTAAAAATTATGCACACCAGATGTTTGGGTTCGCGTTTCATTGCGAGATCATGGTAAAGTGAACTTTTAGCTCGAAGAGTGAACACGTCCGTCAGACGTGGCCTGGGAGCACACTTTGAAGCAGACGTTAAATTGTGAAGTGAAGCAGACGTGAAGAACACAGACGTCTGTACACGTCGTCTGCGACAATCATGGCAGAAAGGACTTGTCTGCAGGGAACCAAAACCATTCGTCTTTCTTTAACTATCAGGTATTTTTTTTTTTAACTAAATCTTTTGAACTATACATCATTTGGATATTTTATTGTTTTAAGTAATTGGGCACGGTAAAATTGTGTCTATTAGTTTTTACTTTTTAAACTAAAGTCTTAAAATACTGTGATTTACTTATTTGTTTACAGATTTTCAGTTGATTAATTTACAATTGATCCTAACTGGTAATATAAAGGTAAAATTATAGGGCAAGTGATGGACATAACGAATTAGTATGTTTGTATACACATGGCTGTATGAAAGAAACTGTATTTAAAAGATACAATTTTGTTAATCAGCGAACATGAAGTCATTTTGAAAGTGTTTTCTGCCAAAACGATTACACGATAACAAAAACATACAAGTAATCAAAAATGTTAGAAGCGGCGATGGGGTGGGGTGGAGGTTGGTAATTTTTCTTTTTCTTTTAGGTTATTAGATACATGTTATTTTACAGCACTTTTAAACGTGTAGGCCTATAGAGTACTGGTTAATTTTCAGGAATTTAACTCAGTAATAAAATGCGCCTGTTGTACGAGCTACAGAGTAAATAAATAATTTTTGTGACGAAATGGAGCAAATATCAAGTTTCTTCGTGGATCGCGTTTCACAAAGTGTTTAGAATAGATCGCTGGCGACAACATCCATGGAGTGTCGAGTGCAGTTTTAGTTGGGGTGTTTTTTTTAAAGCTGTGGCATTTATTTATTTATTTATTTATTTATTTCGTTATGTTTATTTATTTATTCTTTTAATTATATATATATATATATATATATATATATATATATATATATATATATATATATTATTATTATTATTATTATTATTATTATTATTATCAGCATATGCAGTGTTTCGTGTTATATATGCCTGTAATAAGGTTGCTGTAGTGTACGCTAAAGACAAGACAATAGTGACGTAGACCTAATATACATACTGTCTGAAGACCTTACTTATAAAACTTTAAAAGTCCAAACTCAAGACTTCATCAATGTGTCCATTTGCTACGCGAACGTTAGGTCGGTTTCCTTAGGCGTCAAATATGCCCGCAACTGGTGGTGGGGGTGGAGTGCGGCCAGTTAGATATCAACTCGCCGTTTAACGGAGTGTGGCAGGGGGATGGAGCCACCTACATTCTGCTGATCTTTTCTTCTTTCGATATAATTTACAATTAATAATCGTTAGATCGCTTTTATTTTCAATCGTAGATACCAATAATATTAATTTAGAACCAGTTTTTGCATTATTTTGAGACGTGCAGAACGTACAGATCTTAATTTGTAAGTTTGTGGGGTCTTTTTTGTGTTTTTTCCTAGTAAATATGAAGAAAATTAACATGGGTCCCTGTCGAATCACAGTATTAATAATGTTATTACTATATTATACAACTGTTTGAAATTCTATTATTATGATTTTCAACCTCGCGCAGTTAAATTTTGCCATGTTTGCCTTAATCATTCATTCATTCATTCATTCTGTTTTTCCATTACCAGTTTGACATCCAATAGTCGATGTATGTTTCGTGCTGGGGTGTCGTTAAGCATTCATTCATTCATTCATTGTTTGCCTTAAATAATACATATGGAAGGAAGGAAACTGGATTTAACGTGCCCCTATCCACAAGGGTTCAGGCACGCCCACTTCGGATTTAGCCTCTGACATCGCCAGTGACCAACTCCGAATGCAGGAGGGGATACATATGGTCTCATGATCTGTCTCGACGTATTCGGATTAAACATGATAAAATATGACAGACACCGGTATAAAAAAATACAGGAGATGCGACAGCAGTTGTGTGGTGAATCGATATTGCTACTGCTGCTGCCAAACTCGGCTAACGGCAGACGTATCGGACATTAGGCGATAGTAAGGTCGGCACCTCGATATAAGTGGCGCTGAGCATACCTTTCTTATACCTCGCTCGCAATCTGATTAAAATTAGCTCTACTGGTCTACCAGTAGATCTAACAGCATTGTGTGGACTCCCATGTCCATGTGACATTTCATCTATAAATAACAATTTAAATATCGACCAATTACACTTCGACTTTTATAGCGTTATTCGGGAGCATACAAATTCTAAAATATTTTATGCAATAGGCGAACTTGTTGGTCTATTTCAACATTAAAAAACAGGGGGAAAAGTGTAGTAATAAACTCTGGATTGTATACCAGTATAAACAGATTTTATGGCTATACCATCACGTTTTGGGGGGTTTTCGTCTTGAAACGAATTTTATATCAAATTTTATATTGAAATTAGTTTCCGACATACTTTGTAATTCACCCGAATCATTCCGTATACCCTCGGCATAATCCCGAATGTTTTCAAATTCTTTTTAAATTACTGGCATGATTTTGCAAGTAAGGTTTTGATTGGTCGAATGAAAGGTCAACTGGACATGAGCCCCAACGGGGTGTTGTTAGATCCACAGGTGATAGTAATTAACCAGTGGAGCTAATTTTAATTAGATTGCCTCGCTCGCTGCCGTCCCCGGTCAGGCTTCCTTGCACCGGCCAGTGCGGGCGACCCCGCCTTCTCCATACCCCCACCCTTTTTCCTGTCGTGGACGGAAGAGTTGGCGTATTTCAACATTTTCTCCCATGACAGGCATGTGCTACAGCAGCTTGTTCTGAACGTGCACGTTAAAACTCTTGAGCTTGACCTTGACATTTCTCACTCATCAGTCATTAACAATGGTTGACTTTGTCCTTCACATACCTGAAATCAAAATCGTGATTGAAATGTTCGAAGATTCATGGTTTTCTGAAATTAAAGTTACTTGCTAAACATTATACTCTTTCAAATCCATCATTTCTAATATAGTCTTTAAGGCAAATAACAACGTTCTCATTTTAATTTGTTTTCCAGAAAACGAAAAGGATATCTCGTCTTCCTGTTATTATGTATTACGGCTCTCCTTTTTGGAACATACATAGAGTTGCTTTATATCATCAGATGTTTCAGTGAGTCCGTGAAGAAAGACTTTCAACAGAGTGATGTTGTTTCACTGAACACGTTACGACATGGTGACGCTGTTAATACGAACCAGCGATCCATCTCCTCGGTAAAACAATTCGACATTTTTGGCGGGAAAGAAAAACTTATCGTATGGTACAACGCCGCCAGACAACACTGGAACAAGTCGTTTACTGGGATTGCTAATTGTGGTCAGCACAGGTGTAAGATATCTCAGAATCCAGATCACGTTCCACAAGCAGACGGAGTTATTGTCAATGCTTTTTATCTGAAGCCTAACGAGCGACCACGCAATCACAGTATGAAACAAATGTGGATATTTTATTGCAAAGAACCTCCTTCCAATTTGTACAGTGTGAAATTTCCTTCCCGGTACTGGGGGAAGGTCTTCAATTGGACTCTCACATATCGGGCGGATTCCGACTTCGTCTTTCCGTACGGAGCTCTGTACGAAAAACGAAATCCCGTAAAGAGGGACTGGATGAAAATTGCAAAAGAGAAAAGCAAGTCTGTTGCTTGGTTTGTGGGCAACTGTAAAACGTCAAGCAGACGCGAAGACTATGTGAGAAAGCTGCAATCTTATGGCATCAACATTGACATTTATGGCCGATGCGGGAAGTTCAAGTGTCCCAGAAAGGACGAACGTGCATGCTTGAAAGACTATCGTTTCTATTTAGCTTTTGAAAACTCCTTCTGTTCAGACTATGTCACAGAAAAGTTTTTTAAGACATTCGAACATGACATAATTCCCGTGGTACGCGGCGGAGCAAATTATACCCACTTGTTTCCAAGAGAGTGTGTAATCAACACCGCAGACTTCAGACATATACGAGACTTGGGCAGTTATTTACTGCGTCTGGAGAAAAACCTGACAGAGTATGCCTCTTACTTGCAGAGCAAGGGTCGATACAGAATTGGATATCCACAGCCATGGTGCGATATATGTAACCGTTTGTTCAATATTCCAAAACAAAAACAGACGTATGATATTGACGAATGGTTGAGAAAGAAGCCTTGTTACAAGCCTAGAGATATATAGTCACATTATATGAAACCACATACCTTTCAGTGACTAATAAACGGCCCGTTTTCCTAGTGATCCTATTCTTGTAAAGAGACTATCCTGAGTTTACTGCCACTGTAAGAAATTTAAGACAAATAGCGCCTTTTTGATTATCCTGTTACAGATCTCCTAGGGGAGCAATGGTCCTCCTAAGAACGAGCACCTAATAGTGGATCATGGAAGCAATCATGACTTTGCCTAACTCCTTTCGACTCTGCCTTGTGCAGAGATACGATTTTGACAATGGAATACGGTTTTGTCATTCAAATTAAATTGCATATTAAATCTTTTTCTTTTTTTTGTTTACTATATCAGTGTGTGTATGTATTCAGTGTGCTTCTGGGCAGCTTAATATGTTTGTAGTAGCTCAAACTTCATTTACTTCCTAATATATATATATATATATATTTTTTTTTTTTTTTTTGGGGGGGGGGGGGGGGAGTACGAAATTATTGTTAGGTAAAATCTAATTTAGGCTATTACAAACAATAAAACAATTAGAAACATATTTGATATTGATGTTCTAAATAAAACAAATGTATTTAATATGTACTTTTAGTCGCTGAAAATGTTTTTTATTTGTCGGAAATGTTACAATGGCAACAAACTCAGGATAGTCTCTTTAAATATAAGAAAAACTGCCTGTTGCTACGAGTAACATGTTTGATTCTTCCACTCTAACAAAGCACACGCTACTGTGACAATGATCTGTTTCATTCTTCCATGGAAGGAATTCAACTGATGAAACTAGTTGTTATTAAAGTGATTTGATTTGTTTTCCAAACTAACAAAGCACTTGTTACTATGATAATGATAAGTTCATCTCCATGTCAGATGGTGCAAGGACATAACCCAAACAGACAAAACTCCATCGGACAAATTACCACTCTTATTTCGAACATGGACAAAAAAACCTAATCAATGTTATACGGAATTTAACAAGTAAAACTATTTGTCGTTGCACAAGTCCTTGCCCAGGTTATGTTTACACATTACATCTATTACAATCTGAAGGACAAAACCGTTACCAATGAGTCATGACCATGATCAATGCAGAGTCAAATGGGCATTTGGGGAAATAATGGTTGATTCCAGGAATCTTTATCCATTGCCACGTCTATCAGACAGCTACTCCCGAGGAGATACTTTATAGGACAATAAATGTATCCTGTGACTACCATAAAGAGTAATGTATCCTGTGACCGCCATAAAGAGTAATGTATCCTGTGACCGCCATAAAGAGTAATGTATCCTGTGACCGCCATAAAGAGTAATGTATCCTGTGACTGCCATAAAGAGTAATGTATCCTGTGACCGCCATAAAGAGTAATGTATCCAGTGACCGCCATAAAGAGTAATGTATCCTGTGACTGCCATAAAGAGTAATGTATCCTGTGACCGCCATAAAGAGTAATGTATCCTGTGACCGCCATAAAGAGTAATGTATCCTGTGACTGCCATAAAGAGTAATGTATCCTGTGACCGCCATAAAGAGTAATGTATCCAGTGACCGCCATAAAGAGTAATGTATCCTGTGACTGCCATAAAGAGTAATGTATCCTGTGACTGCCATAAAGAGTAATGTATCCTGTGACTGCCATAAAGAGTAATGTATCCTGTGACCGCCATAAAGAGTAATGTATCCAGTGACCGCCATAAAGAGTAATGTATCCTGTGACCGCCATAAAGAGTAATGTATCCTGTGACTGCCATAAAGAGTAATGTATCCTGTGACTGCCATAAAGAGTAATGTATCCTGTGACCGCCATAAAGAGTAATGTATCCTGTGACTGCCATAAAGAGTAATGTATCCTGTGACTACCATAAAGAGTAATGTATCCAGTGACCGCCATAAAGAGTAATGCCACTCCCAGACTAGTTTATGGTAGACGGTTGAAGGCAATATCTACTAAATACACTGACCAAAATGATGGCTGATGCTATTCCATATTTAAAACTTCTACTTTTTTTTATTTTTTTTTCATTTCTTTGGTGAAACTGGCTTCTTTTCTCATCGTTTTAGATGAAGTGACGAACTTGACAGCTGTGGTGGCAGTACTCGTGACGGGTGCCACCGGTTTTAGATGAAGTGACGAACTTGACAGCTGTGGTGGCAGTACTCGTGACGGGTGCCACCGGTTTTAGATGACGTGACAAACTTGACAGCTGTGGTGGCAGTACTCGTGACGGGTGCCACCGGTTGGGCAGGATATGCTTACTTTTCTCGAAACACCTGATATCATCACTGTTATCACTGGCGTAGGAAGCGGGGGGGGGGGCACATGCACCCCCCCTTTCATATATTTTGTTTTATATTTGCTTTATAATAGTGTAAAAGTGTGTAAATATAAGTGCCTAACCCCCCCCCCCCCCCCCCCCCAACCCCACCCCCCCCCCCCCCCCCCACCCCCCCCCCCCCCCCCCCCCACCCCCCCCCCCCCCCCCCCCCCCCCCCCCCCCCTCCACACACTTTTTGGCGCCTTTCTACGCCACTGGTTATGACTGATTCATCAGTGTATGTAATCAAAACTGTACTTATTCCAATAAGCTCTGGTCCGGTAATAGTTTTGATTTAGTAAACTAGTCCATGAGTGGCAGTCTCTTTGTAGCGGACCGCCTCGGTGGCGTCGTGGCAGGCCATCGGTCTACAGGCTGGTAGGTACTGGGTTCGGATTCCAGTCGAGGCATGGGTTTTTTAATCCAGATACCGACTCCAAACCCTGAGTGAGTGCTCCGCAAGGCTCAATGGGTAGGTGTAAACCACTTGCACCGACCAGTGATCCATAACTGGTTCAACAAAGGCCATGGTTTGTGCTATCCTGCCTGTGGGAAGTGCAAATAAAAGATCCCTTGCTGCTAATCTGAAGAGTAGCCCATATAGTGGCGACAGCGGGTTTCCTCTCAAAATCTGTGTGGTCCTTAACCATATGTCTGACACCATATAACCGTAAATAAAATGTGTTGAGTGCGTCGTTAAATAAAACACTTCTTTCTTTCTTTGTAGCGGTGCAAGAAGGATGAACTCTCCAGTGAAGGATCTCCTTTTGTTGCCGGATTTTCCCTGTAATTACACATTTTATAACCCTACCCCTATTTCCTGAACAGCAATATTTCAATGGAACTGTTAACAGTGACTAAATAAAACACATTATAAAATATGTATTAGGATCAGCAAGGCAAAAATAATGGAAAAGCAAGTTAGTGGAATATAAATTTCAGAAATAGAAGCAAGTGTTAGGGTCTCACGTAACACTTTGTTTACATTATGTAATGCAATTTACATCACTTCACAACAGTAAGTTCACTTGAAGTTTAGATTGACACCCTCAAATGTTCTGTTTCAGGAATTTTATTTCACACAAATCTACATTAGGCTGCTAAATACTACTTAGGTCCAATATTTAAAGTGAATTTGACGTTATAACGTATATGTTGGTACGATGCCATTAAAATGAGCTCTCAGACTAAAACCAATTAAAAGTCCATGTTGTTGATTAAAAATCCATATTGATCATGTACTTATTGTTATCTTTGTGATATAACCATGACTACAAAAGTATTATTGTTTAAAATTGTATCTTTGTACAGAGTTGGATCGTACTCATTAAATCCAATGGATTTTATTTGAAGTTGATTTATCATACACCAAAACATTCTAATTCTAATAAGTGTGATTTTTTCCACATTTGAAACAAGAGAGTGGCTTTTTGATTGGTGGGTTTTTTGTCTATTGGGGTTTTGTCCTGGATTCTGTAAGATACCACTAGCTTTTTTCAGTTATCAGATCCTTTTCCAATTTAAGAAAGCAATTTTGCTGTGAGAATGATCTGTAAATACTTCCATTTATTACCCCAATGGGCACTGTACAATATTATTAGACGATTTGGCACTTAAAGCCAAAGAACATGTTGGAGATGCAAGCCAAAGACCATGTCGGCTTTAAAAATGACATCATCATGATTTAGCAAACGCACACTTTACATTTATTTGTATTCATTATTAAATTTTCACTTTTGTAATAAATATTTTAATACAATTGATTAAAGATTTTTTTAACTGAATAAAAAGAATTTTGTTTTTTTTAACATCATCTGTGAATGTGAATAAAATAAAAATAGCAATATTCAGAAGAGTGGAAATGATGCTTTACATCAATTCTGTAGACATAATTAATATATTCTGTGTGTGTGTATGGATACCTAAAATAAAATGCTTTTTCCAGAAATGTTTTACTGAGGTAAAAAATAGAATAATAAACTCAGTACCAGTTATCAAATTTACTTTCCCTCATAAAATCATTTTCATTTGTCACTAACCAAAACTCGTGACAACTACAAATTATTTCACTCAGAACCTAAATTTGATAGTAATCAATAACTTGTTTACTTGCTTTTTTGTCAAAGTTATTAGATGATTCTTCCAATCTAAGAAAATATTTACTGATAAGGTTGATTTTATAGCCTATCATTTTAATTGTTCTGAAACAGTACAGCCGAGTTCAGCCATAAAAGATTTTACAAATTACACATACGTGTATATATATGGAAGATCAAAAGAAAAGCAAAAAATAATTTAGTTTTCTTAATTTTAGATTATTCAGTTTGAATCTCCTTGGTTTCTTTTGTCTATTAAACTTATCAATGTCTTGTCAATACTCTACGTCCATTTTGACAATCTAGTGAATTAGTTTGATCATGAAAACCTTACAGTACATTAAAACATTTGATTATTTTGTTTTTCAGTGTATTTACTCTATATAGACCAGTAGTAAAATGCTCGCTCGATTCGATGCACAGATGGTCTGGGATCGATCCCCATTGGTGGGTCCATTGGGCTATTTCTCGTTCCAGCCAGTGCACCACGACTGGCATATCAAAGGCCGTGGTATGTACTACCCTGTTTGTGGGATGGTGCATATAAAAGATCCCTTCCTACTAATTGAAAACGAGTCACCCATGAAGTAGCGACAGTGGGTTTCCGCTCTCAATATCCGACGCCATATAACCATAAATAAAATTTGAGTGTGTGGTTAAATAAGCATTTCCTTTCTTCCTTCTACACAGACCAAAACATAACTAAATATGTAGCCCACTTGTAAAGTAGAACTTAATACAGCCTTACTTAAAATGATTGTATTTTACCCAGTAATTGAATCTGTGCTGTGTACTGTTGTGCTTTATACCAGTACTTACTACTTACTATTCTTCTGTTGCCACCCCAAATAAACATCAAACTCATTTGTATTTGTTCTTAAACCTTTTTATTACATGTATATTAAAATATAACCCACAAATACAAGCATATAATCAAACTTTTTTCCTCTTTTTTTTTACAAATATAATACCTTTTTGATCGGTGTGTTATTGTAAAATTGATACAATCTTTTGATAATAAACTTGCAACAGTAATGCATAGACCTAAAAATATCTAGGGACATATCTTCAAATCAATATAAAATATTTTGACTTTATTTTGTTAACATTATTGCACAGGTCTCTGTCAAGTGAAAAGGAAGGGTATGAAATCTCGGGGTAATGATTATTCAATCTGTGTTCCTTGTGCTACTTCTAAACAATGCAAACAATGGGTCTGTTAGCAGTGCGCTTCACTCTCTTGATTAGGCAAATATAATTCACTTAGCATCAAGAAAACACACAATGATATTTTCATTACACTACACTTCCATACATGCCAGGATTAATTTTAAAGAACCAAATATCAACCAATACATATTGTCATTAAACATTGCAGGACTACATTTATATGGCACATTATAATGAACATTTTATTGACATTTAATTTATATTATTGCCACTGACAAAATTGCCGACTTAGGTATGTCTATAGGCATTAATACTAATATGTTTGGAAGACAGTACATGAAAATAAATACGATACAAAAACATTCATAGCACCATAGAATAACTGTATACAAATGAAACATTTCAAAAATACAATACTCAAAAATACAACAGCAAAAGGCAAATCATAAACACAGTATCAGTTTTTAGAACACACTTTTGTCACCACATAAACACAGTATCAGTTTTTAGAACACACTATTGGCACCACATAAAGACAGTATCAGTTTTTAGAACACACTATTGGCACCACATAAACACAGTATCAGTTTTTAGAACACACTATTGGCACCACATAAACACAGTATCAGTTTTTAGAACACACTATTGTCACCACATAAACACATCTAAACTTTGTCACCTTTTCCCCTTTTGATTCTGTATTGTGTAATACAGGTTTACTGTTTTGCTGTTATCAGACCCATTATGTTAATATAACAGTCAGATAAAAGTTTTCTAAATTAATTTACATGTATTTAATTTTTATTATTATCAGTAGATTTTTTAAAAGAAATACTTTGCTGAAAAACAATAAATTTTTTGAATCTTTCACTTTTATTGCTGCAAAATATTTTTTCAATGATTCAATTAACTGAAAATATATGTTCGAAACAATGAACAGAGGTGGGGGGAAAGACTCATTGGAAGATTTTAAGCCATCCCATTGGCTGTTGGGATGTTTGGACCATTCTATTGTTACAGGAGAAAATGACATTAGTTTGCAGTCAGGTTAAGTTGAAAAGAAAAATATATAATTAAGTACTTTGGTGATAACACAATGCTAAAACAAACACTAAAAAAATTGTCTACAAAACTTAAGTCAACGGCTCAACAGAGTTAATTGTGAAAATTGGTGGTAAACAATATAGTTTAGCTGTATCATCATTCATGTACAACAGATGTTACAGTGGGAGGTACATTTCATAATTTTCTGTGTGAACATTATTTAACTACATGTAACAGTGGGAGGTACATTTCATAAGTTTCTGTATGAACATTATTTAACTACATGTAACAGTGGGAGGTACATTTCATAAGTTTCTGTGTGAACATTATTTAACTACCAACAGATGGAAAACAATTATATTAAACGTTTTAAAGAAATTACCTGCCTGTATGACAGAAAACACTAATTAAAAACCTCATCAATTATTCAACTGATTTTGTCAAGAGAAATACAGTTATTTTATTACTCATCTGTTTTAAACTTAAATCCAACAATCAGTAACTTTATTTATTTTTGTTTTCTTATGTAATTGCATTATGACTGAAATACAACTCATAATAGTTTTATTTATTTACCTGATTTCAACTGAAATGCAACTCACACTTTTTCCCCCCTTTTTTGGGTTATGTTTTAAAATGTAAATCTATAAAAGTATACATTTGTTCACTATTTGTAATGTATTACATTGCACATTTGTTCGTTTATTGCATTTAGTTTGGATAATAACATTACTACACCATTGCTTAATAAAATCTAAACCCCAAAAAAGATAAATGAAGATATTCTTAACAAAGACACCTATGTCACGTACAAAGAATTTATAAACATATATATAAAAAAAGAAAAGAAAGTAAAATGTAAAAAAAAACCCAAAACCCCCATTAAAATAATTAAAAGAGTGAAAAAAATAATAATTAAAAAATTAATAATAATAAAATAATAATGAACATGAACAATGGCATGTTCTCCGATGAAACACCTCAATAGCATCACCTAGGCAACACAAATAACACCCAATCAAATGGAAGTAAACAAAAAGTATAATTTCTATAAACAGTGTATTCTTTACAAACCAATAGTGATTATAAAAGCATCTACAGACGTCATCAATAAGAAAAATTAACACTGAAGTGAAATGTATTTTATACAAAGACAATCAGTTGTCTGTATTTCGTATACTGAGTAGTTTGTGTGAATACAGATCAACAACATGAAAGCACTGAAAGGAAACATTTAGATGTTGGGATATCACCCAAGTAAAACCCAACCAAATCACAGATTAAAAAAAAAGAAAAAAATATATAGATAAATATCAATATTGAAACACTATTAAAATACACAAAGCATCCAAACCATCACCTGTCAGTGGTAAAGAGTATAACACATAGTTAAACATACATGTATGGCCACAAAAAGCATGTCACAAAAACATTAATTTCAGTACCAAATAATACCATTACTACCAACAACAACAATGTCAAAATAAATGTTATTTGATTTCCACAGACACAAGAACTCATTACACATGTCAAGTTAAAATATGATAAAATACTGCTTAAAATTCCACCTTTTCTTCATGTAAAGTAATGGAAGAAAAGGACTATAATGAGATGAACATTATTTGGAATATATGATTTGTCCAATTGCACAATAAGTATTACAGAAAAATCAAATTACAGAAAGTTTTAATAATCACATAGTACAATTTATTAAGGCAGTAAAAATATATCTTATACAATTTAGAAAGTTCACATGTTTAGTGAGAAATTGTTAATGACGAGATGAACCACATTACAAAAGGGGCCATCCATAAAGGATGTATGCACAAAATCTGGGATTTTCTACTCTACTCTACTCCGCTATGTACATCTTTTGTACATTTGATCATTACCTTTTCCCCTCCCTTAAGTATGGGCATACATTGTTCTTTCATACTGAAAAGTACACTGGATACTATTAAGAGCTTGTACTCTTAGCGAATCACCCTCCCCCATACCCTTTCCCCCCTCAGGCTGTATGTACTTTATAGATGACCCCTAAAAAAAATGTGAGAAGTCTTAACATCTATAGTCCGTTCCACAGGGAATGCCTTTTTTCATACTATTGAATTTATTACAAATTAATTATTTTTGAGCCGACTGATTTGTAAATTGCACACAAAAATAGTATATTTTTGTTATTTCTAAAACACTTTTACTTTTCTTCTTACTTCCAACTAAACTGAAATTATTTACAAAAAGTATGTTTATAGAATGATAGATCCCCATTTCCAAACCTGTGTGGCATCTCACCTTCCACTGGGATCCAAAGGAGGAACACTAGAGATTGGTGCTTAGTTTCTGAGGATGCTAAAATGTAGTCATTTAACGTTTTTGTTGAAAAAAAGAAATACATGTATATATAATTATATATTACAAATGTATTTTCCTGCTTTAATTTACTACATTTGTAATTTCCTAAACTGGGTGGAGTAAAACTAATGACATACAATGAGATCAATCCGAGACAGCCACATATGGTTATCAAGATGGTGAAGGGACCCCATCAAACAGGTCAAGATAACAGTGGGCAAAATAAACACACCCGGTAGTAGTGTTTGGTGATGCCACAGGACCATTTCTCAATCTTGAGATTTATTGGGCTAACGAAATAGTACAGATCAAGATAATGGCACTTGTCTTTATGTCTAAGACAAAATCAATGCATATACATTTGGGGCCGAATTTATGAAGGCTGTTTTTCTTAAACGCAGGTGTTTAAGCATTGTAAATGTATGTAGTTACATACGTGTAAGACTTAAACAGGCTTTGTAAATTTGGCCCCTATATTTTAACTTGTGCATAAAAGACAACTCGATAAAGGCAGTGTCAGTTGGTCCCACGGGTGGTCTTCACAGGCACTGTTTGTAATGTAGTAACACCACGAGGTAGAACATCACCAAGTACAGATATCAATGGCCATGTGTATGTACAAATAAGATTAACAATATAAAAAGGAGCATGAAAGGCACAAATACATATGTTTTTTCTATTGTAAAGGCATCCTTCATCAGTGTTTGTGGTTTGAATATTGTCGGTCAGCAATAAACTGCTTGTTTAAAGCAAAATGACAAAACGTTTTACACTTGTCATATATCCTGACTGACTCGACTTGATGTTTTTGACTAGATTTTCAATTGCATGTTTTTTACAGCATTAACTGAAAACAAAATAAAGTTTTGTGTGGTGGTAAACACTACAAAAATTACATAGTTAATTAGAAATATGAATTATAAAACTATTTTTAGATGCAACAAATAAAATGTCTTACAAGACTGAAATCATGAAGTTTGTATGTCATGCTGCAAAATGCTTGCTTACTTAGCTTGAGTAGTAAAGTAGTACAGACGATTTTTCAGTTGCTGGGTAATGTCACTTTATACTGTTCAGGAAGAATAGGAAATTCTGCTCAACAACTCTTGTGCAGTTCCCCATTAATACCATTATAGAATGCAGTGGATAACCTACCCATGATGTGAACTACCCATGGGTCTAGAAGAAAAGAAATGGACCAACAAAAATCATATCTACATATATTTAGGATTACCACCTGGGTGGAGAACTCTGCCAATAAGCTATCGTAAATGTGTAGACAGCTCTTAAAAAATTAATTTACAATTCCTGGTTGTTACAAATCTCCATTGCCTGTACTAGCAAGGCTTTAGATTGCACCAAAGTCAAGGTGCTGAACATTATGCCCACAATAAGTATGCCCAAAGTATCATGTTAATGTTTAATTTATTAAAGTAACGTGAAATGAATTTCTGAATTTCCACCACTCTTCAGCACCACAAAGACCTCACTGTGCACACCACAGATAAAAACACGTGTCCCAATTAGTGAGATGTCATGTCCTGACTAGTAACGGTTGCTAACTACGGTATGCAATATTCTCCTATTACAGGGCTTCTAGATTATGGTAGTCCCACTCCCATGGCTAGTGATATTCAATGTTGGGCTAGTAAATAACTACTGTTGCCATGCCTGACGGCTAGTGAAATGTTTTTGGGTCAAATGTTGCAGTTAAGTCTTATTTTGTAAATATGAATATCTTGATCCCACCCCAACCAACATTATTAGTGTTTTTAAGCTTTATCTCCCTCTTTAAGTGACATATCTGATTATTACTACTATTTAGTAAAATTGTATTAACTTAAAGTAAAGTAAGGCTAGTGAATTTTTAATCGTGGCTAGTAAATGTTTTAAATGACAGATCCCATGGCTAGTGGATTTAAAAAAAAATCTAGAAGCCCTGCCTATTAGTTGAAATCTTAGGAGTTTATAGATGTGATTTTGGAAGACAACCTTTTTACAGAAGTCTAGGTACATGTACATTTGTAAAAACCCAGAAGTTGGATCCATTGGTAAACACAAAGAAAAGTATATAAAAACAAGATTCATAAACTATGAAAAGGTGAAAAGGTTAAAATCAGCTCATATGTACATGTATAGAATATTTTTTTAAAAGATGAAGAGTTAAAAACAACCATTGCCAGGAACTAGGTGAAAAACTACATAAGACACCTTGTGAAAAGTACCATTGTCGTTATCATGGACTAAGTGAAATGCTAGATATCTTTATGAGACACATTGTGAAAAGTATCATTATCGTTGTCATGGACTAAGTGAAAAGCTAGATATTTTTATCAGACACATTGTGAAAAGTACCATTATCGTTGTCATGGACTAACTGAAAAGCTAGATATCTTTATGAGACATGTTGAGATAAGGACCATTTTCATTGTCATGGACTAAGTGAACAACATCTACAAGTAGATGCCTGCTATTGGCACTCTAAGATATTAAAAAAGTCAGTAACAATTGTGACATCTATTAACTCATTGTGTAACAAGCGAGACGACAATAGATACCCACCCACCCCATTCCACTCTCAGTCCTGCTGCGTGTGAAGAGAACCGCAATGTGTATTAAGAAAGACTTCGGGTCAAGCTCAGGTGTAAACATTTTCCAGAAGTTTCTTTCCAACATCATCACCACCACGGTACGACCCATTCCGATGAGATCGAAATCCATTCATTAAGCTTCTACCCTGAAAATACAAGGTGGATAATCGAATAATTAAGTATTGTATTGTTTTAAACCATTATACAAGCTTCTACAATGTAAATACAACACACACACACATTCATAATCGTGTATTTCTGTTGTGATTCAGCAATTCAGCAAACCTCTATAGTGTAATTTGTAAATACAACATATGTATACAAATATTAACTTTTCTGTATTTTATATAACAGTACACATTAGACACATACATTCTTCAGTGGTCTGCATGATGGCTTTTACTTGAGGGATGGCTGGCCCTGCAAGGATGTCACTTCAGGAGAGTGGTCTACATGATGGCTTTTACTTGAGGGATGGCTGGCCCTGCAAGGATGTCACTTCAGGAGAGTGGTCTACATGATGGCTTTTACTTGAGGGATGGCTGGCCCTGCAAGGATGTCACTTCAGGAGAGTGGTCTACATGATGGCTTTTACTTGAGGGATGGCTGGCCCTGCAAGGATGTCACTTCAGGAGAGTGGTCTACATGATGGCTTTTACTTGAGGGATGGCTGGCCCTGCAAGGATGTCACTTCAGGAGAGTGGTCTACAGTTCACCTTGATTTTGCTCAAGGGGAAGACAACTCCAATAACGTAAATTATATGATCCACTAGACTATCAGAGTACGAACCTTGCAGCTGTATTTTAATGTGACACCGTGATGATAATAAGAATATCATCCACTAGACTATGAGAGTACGAACCTTTCAGCTGTATTTGAATGCGACACTATGATGTTAATAAGAATATCATCCACTAGACTATGAGAGTACGAACCTTGCAGCTGTATTTGAATGCGACACTGATGTTAATAAGAATATCATCCACTAGACTATGAGAGTACGAACCTTGCAGCTGTATTTGAATGCGACACTGATGTTAATAAGAATATCATCCACTAGACTATGAGAGTACGAACCTTGCAGCTGTATTTGAATGCGACGCTGATGTTAATAAGAATATCATCCACTAGACTATGAGAGTACGAACCTTGCAGCGGTATTTGAATGCGACACTGTGATGTTAATAAGAATATCATCCACTAGACTATGAGAGTACGAACCTTGCAGCTGTATTTGAATGCGACAATGATGTTAATAAGAATATCATCCACTAGACTATGAGAGTACGAACCTTGCAGCTGTATTTGAATGCGACACTGATGTTAATAAGAATATCATCCACTAGACTATGAGTACAAACCTTACAGCTGTATTTTAATGCGACACTGTGATGTTAATAAGAATATCATCCACTAGACTATGAGTACAAACCTTACAGCTGTATTTTAATGCGACACTGTGATGTTAATAAGAATATCATCCACTAGACTATGATAATACGAACCTTGCAGCTGTATTTTAATGCGACACCGTGATGTTAATAAGAATATCATCCACTAGACTATGAGTACAAACCTTACAGCTGTATTTTAATGCGATACCGTGATGTTAATAAGAATATCACCCACTAGACTATGAGAGTACGAACCTTGCAGCTGTATTTTAATGCGACACCGTGATGTTAATAAGAATATGTGACACTGTGATGTTAATCAGAATATCATCCACTAGACTATGAGAGTACGAACCGGGCAGCTGTATTTTAATGTGACACCGTGATGTTAATAAGAATATCATCCACTAGACTATGAGAGTACGAACCTTGCAGCTGTATTTGAATGCGACACTTTGATGTTAATAAGAATATCATCCACTAGACTATGAGAGTACGAACCTTGCAGCTGTATTTGAATGCGACACTGTGATGTTAATAAGAATATCATCCACTAGACTATGAGAGTACGAACCTTGCAGCGGTATTTGAAAGCAGACACTGTGATGTTAATAAGAATATCATCCACTAGACTATGAGAGTACAAACCTTGCAGTGGTATTTGAAAGCAGACACCATGATTAGTGAGGACAATAAGGATATCATCCACTAGACTATAAGTACAAACCTTGCAGCTGTATTTTAATGCGACACCGTGATGATAATAAGAATATCATCCACTAGACTATCAGAGTACGAACCTTGTGTCTGTATTTTAATGCGACACCGTGATGTTAATAAGAATATCATCTACTAGACTATGAGTACAAACCTTGCAGCGGTATTTGAATATCATCCACTAGACTTTGAGTACAAACCTTGCAGTGGTATCTGAATATCATCCACTAGACTACGGGTACGAACATTGCAACAGTATTTGAATATCATCCACTAGACTGTGAGTTCGAACCTTGCAGTGGTATTTGAATATCATCCACTAGACTATGACTACGAACCTTGCAGCGGTATTTGAATATCATCCACTAGACTATGAGTACGAACCTTGCAGCGGTATTTGAAAGCCGACACTGTGATAATAATAAGAATATCATCCACTTGACTATGAGTATGAACCTTGCAGCGGTATTTGAATGCCGACACCTGGATGATAATAAGAATATAATCCACTAAACTATGAGTACGAACCTTGCAGCGGTACTTGAACGCAGACACTGTGGTGACAGTGAGGAGGACAATAAGGATATCATCCACTATACTATGAGTACGAACCTTGCAGCGGTATTTGAAGGCGGACACTGCGATGACCGTGAGGAGGACGATGAGGATGACCCACGTGTAGAAGAGCACCATGCTGGATGGTGTGTTCACGCGGTTCTTCATCATATTGTATTCCACCATCTCCTCGTGGAAAACTGGCTCGCTGTTCTTCGTGTCCACAAACACTGAAAACAATAGACGATCAAATTATCTCTCAACTCTTTTTTTTCCTAACACTGTCTTTTTTTTAACAAGGCTAGAGTTAGATAATAAAGAAAATTAGGTTGAATATATCAAGGTTTATCTGGAAAGCAAATATTAAGTTCTTTTTTAGCACTTTTTACTATAAAATTACAGTTTTCAAGGGCTTTTGCATTCACTATTTTCATATTGTAACAGTAACACGTGGTCTCATATATATTTTTATAAGTATTCGTAACAGCATATTGGACAATTTTTGCTAAAATGACACTCACTAGTTAAAATTGTCAATAATACCATCTGACAAGTTTTGGAATTATAGTTTTTTTTAAAAGCATTCTGCTAAAATAAATATTTCATATCTCCTAAGTTCAAGGGCCATAACTCTGTGAGAAATTGATAAATCATCATAAAAGTTAAATTTGATCTGAATAAAGTTATATACAAATGTTCAATCTGCAGAAAAGTACATGTATGTGTGGGACAGACAGAGACAAAACACTACATGTATATGTGGGACAGACAGAGACAAAACACTACATGTATATGTGGGACAGACAGAGACAAAACCTATAGTCTGCTAAGGCTGGATCGGTAAGGGACTAATAAACTTGACGAAGGTCAATTCTAATATTTATCAATGGAAATATGCAATTCAAGCACTTTTCAAGATGATTTGATCAAATTCAAGCACTTTTAAAATCTGTACAAAGCCTGTATACCCTGTATACCCTGCATACACTGCATACCATGAACAACAGAGGAAGAAGGAGTACAGCAAATTACAGGGAAGTGAAGAAATTACGTCTCAGTGATAAGATCTTTTTGGGGTTAGTTCTCCAGTGTTAAATAAGAACACTTACTTACAAAACTTTGTACTCAGAGTAGTTAACACTTTAGCTAATGGCCTAGGATATAGACGGGTTTTTCCGATTGTCGCCCAGCAGTTTATAACGTTGTCGATAGATGGCGTAACTGTACGGCCGCCATTAAGGGAGTGAAATTCACGCAATAATAACATGTGACGGTATTGCAGCTGGGTGCAATTTCAGCTTTTATTACTTTTTTGGAACGTTTTGCAAAAAGCAAAACCAGTCTATTAGATAATTCAACCTCATTTAAAGATTGTATATTCATATCAATATTAGTGGAAATCTGTGAATGATTAAAAACATATATAATAAAGCACCTATACATGCAAATACAAAAGCATAGCGAATAAATTAAACACACGCAAGTGGGAATAATTTTGATGGTTATTAAGTGAAACTTTACTGAATGCATCCTAAAATATAGAAAAGTATTTCAATATATATACGTTTGTAGAAAACGTGGTGTACCATTTTGAAAAAAGATAAGACTGACGTTAGATCTAGAGTAGATGTCAACATTTAGCTGTTACTATTATTAGCTTTGGGATATTCCAGATGTGATCACATGGGGTTGAAGTGGGTCACCGTTAACACTGCCAAATATTTATCTCTTATTGTTTTGTTTTTTGGGGTTTTTTTTATATATACATACGAGTTATTATGGTGTTAAATGTGTGCGATAACATGATAAATAATTTACTGATGTAACACGCATGCATGCCACCCTGAAAATCGCACCCCACCCATTTCGTCGAATTTTTTTAATAATTTTTTTTTTTTTTTTTTTTTTTCTATTATTAATTATTTAATTAATAATAATAAATAAAATAAAAAATTAATTAATTAATTTATTTATTTGTTATTATTTTATAATTATACTTTTTTTTTTTTAAATTATCTTTTGTTTCTTGAAAAAAAATTTAAATTAGATTAATCATACAACACTAAATTACCCCGGAAATGCGCTTCTGGTTTGTCATAAAATTTTCTATATACTAGTTAATTACAAAACGAACCCCTTTGACACTTACTGGTGATGACCAAGGCAAGTACAAACAAAACAGAAGCTTATGCTGGTGGGGGGTGGGGGGGTGGGGTCATCTTTTACCCTCGTCCGCTGAGGCTAAAATATTGTTTTAATGTTCAATACATCAGGCTATACAAGTGTCCAGGGATATTATATTTGCTTGCATAAGTTTAAATTATTGGTTATGCTTTTATATTCGCGTATATGGGCTATATACATGCTTTATTATTTACGTTTTTAATGATTAATACACTTCCACCAACTTTGATGTGAATCTACAATCTTTAAATGAGGTTGTATTATTCGACATACTGGTTTTGCTTTCACAAAATGTACTAAAATGGTAATAAATACTGAAAATGCACCCAGATGCAATGCCTTCACATGTTATTATTGTGTGAATTTCACTCCCTTAATGGCGGACCGATCACATGATTATAAACATGGCCGCGCACAGTACTTTGACGTCACTGGCTAACAAACTCGTCTATAGACTGAAAAATTACCCAGTTAAAGCTAATTGGGTTTTGGGGTTGGTTTTTTTTTAGTTTTCAAGCAAATGAAAAACAAAGATTGTCGTTCTATACAGCTGTATTTCTCTACATTGATTCCTTCAGCCAGAAATGGATAGAGGCTGGAAATGCTTCCCCTGCTATGTTCCCAGCCTCAGTGGTGTAGTGGTTATGCCACTGGACATGAGGCTGGTAGGTACTGGGTTCGTATCCCACCTGAGGCAATGGGGGATTTTTTATGTCAGTACCGGCTCCAACCATCAATGAGTACACCACTAGGATCAATGGGTAGGTGTAAGGCCACATACACAAAGGTCCACCTACTTCACGGGTGCCATTATGGGTGTGTCTCCCGAGTGTATGACCCCACATGAGGGATGATTACCCGGAATGCACTGCAGGTTCTGTATACCCCGTCCCTGTTAAAAGGTCCCCAGGCCATAGGATTTCAAATGTCAAAGGAATCACTTTATCAGTTTTATGCCTTGTGATCATGGGAATCCATCGGAAACTGTTTTATTATAATATATATATTATTTTTGTTGAATAGTCATACTCAATATTTTACCGACACGGTACTGGAAACTATCGTTTCCGTAAAATCGTAAGGCCTGAGTCCCATACTGAAATGGAAATACTGCACCTTTACCATGCATCTCATCATCATCCATGTTTGTAATGTCAAAAAAAGTCCTTGTCTCTGTGTTAAATGTTTGTGGCATTTCAATTTTTTTTCTTCAAAAAAGGCTTTATCTCTGTTAAATGTATGTGATCTTAAAAAAGAAAAAAAAAAAGCTTGTGGTCACTCACTGAGGGTGTTGTCATTGTCCGGCCACTGGAAGTCTGACATGTCTGTCTTCTCCGTCTCCACAAACTCATCCCCGCCATTCTCATTCTTCTCCATCTCCAGCTCATCCTTGTTATCTGCAGTATCATCAAAGAAGAAAAGAAGGTTTAATCAGCAGGTTTGCTCAGCAGGTGTTTAACATATCATAAATAAAACCACAGATTTTACCGGTACAAGTCTAAATTATGATAAAATTTAATGTTACAGCAGATGTTACCACTAAGTGTCTTAATAGGTGTTACCAATACGTGTGTAACACTTGACAAATGTTACAGCAGGCTTTACTGATACATGTGTAACATATGATAAATGTTACAGCAGACTTTACTGATATGTGTAACATATGATAAATGTTACAGCAGTCTTTACTGATATGTATGTAACATGATAAATGTTATTTACAGCAGATGTTACTGATTACATGTGTAACATGCGATAAAGAAGTTACTAATGTTACTGATACATGAGTAACATATGATAAATGTTACATCTGATGTCACTGATACATGAATAACATATGATAAATGTTACATCTGATGTTACTGATACGTGAATAACATGATAAATGTTACATCTGATTAACTGATATGTGAGTAACATATGATAAATGTTACATCTGATGTGACTTAAATGTGAGTAACATATGATAAATGTTACAGCAGTTGTGATTGATACATGAGTAACATATGATAAATGTTACATCTGATGTTACTGATACACGAGTAACATGATAAATGTTACAACTGATGTGACTGATACGTGAATAACATATGATAAATGTTACATCTAATGTGACTGATACGTGAGTAACATATGATAAATGTTACAGCAGATGATACTGATACGTGAGTAACATATGATAAATGTTACAGCAGATGATAACAGCACCTGTCTAACATGGGATCGATCCCCGTCGGTGGGCCTATTTGGCTATTTCTCATTCCAATCAGTTCACCACGACTATTATATCAAAGCTGTGGTATATGCTATCCTGTCTGTGGTATGGTGCATATAAAAGATCCCTTGCTACTAATGAAAAATGTAGGTTTCCTCTCTTAAGACTAGATGTCAAAATTACCAAATGTTTGACATCCAATACCCGATGATTAATAAATCAATGTGTTCTAGTGGTGTCGTTAAACAAAACAAAACAAAAATTTAAACTGTCTAACATATGATAATTGTTACAGCAGAAGTTACTATGTGTCTAACATATGATCAGGGTTCTGCCAGAGGTTAAAACAGGTACATGTATGGCACCCCATACCCCGCTGACTGTGGTTGCATTCAATTCCATAGCGCCATACCCATAAATTTCTTTCTGGCAGAAACACTGATGATAAATGTTACAGTAGTTGTTACAAATATGTGTCTAACAGATACATGTTAACAAAGAAAGGAATGTTTTAAACACCCCAGCACATTGTTTAATGATCAGCTGTTAGGTGACTAACATGCATGTACCTGTATAGTATTTGACACTAAATCAAGAGCTACCAATGATAATGATACAAGGAATTCTGAAATAATGACATCCAAACAGCTATTGGATGTCTCACAAATGGTAGAATGAACTTTAAAACATGACAATGTAATAAGCACAGAAAAAGGTACTACAGGGAAACCTCTCAAAACCAGACCCTCTGTAAACCAGAATTCCCTCACAACCAGAATTTTTTTTTTGTGGCTCTGTTTTAAATATCTGTATGGACGTTATACTTGGTCCAGAGGGTGTCTGGTTTAGAGGTGTTTGACTGTACTCGAGTTTGGTGCTTATTGGTGCTGTATAAAATTGTATTTAACGCTCAAGTTAGCCAAGAAAGAAACGTAAGACATAAAAGGCAGAATTAAAACAATCTTCTTAATGCTTTATCTGTCAATGTCTAGACCAGAACTGCACTGTAGACTCATTCTCTTTATAGATTTCAAATATCTGTGTTTGACATCAATCATATACCAAGTTGTTTTCAGAATAGATTTATTGGACAGCTCGAAAGTTGATATCTTGTAGCTGCAACAGCTGACATTTCTTCAAGGGAGTATATACTTAGCAGGGAAGTGTAGAGTGAAAAAGGGGGTAAGATGGGAATGGGGTGAAGTTTTAAAATGATGTAGGAGTTCAAAGGGGTGGAATGGAGAGTAGATTTCAAGTGTGTGTGATAGAATGAAATATAAGAAGGGTGGAACTGGATTGATCAGAGAGTGGAAGTGATGGGATGGAATACAAAGGGGTGTTATGGGTGGGTATACAAAGCAGGCGTTACACTTGTATGGGTTGGGATATAAAACGGGTGTGATGGGTTGCATGGGATGGAATATAAAGGAGTGCAGTGAATGGAATTCAAAGGCGGTGTAATGGGTTCAGGGCCGTATGTAGCTGGGTAAATGTGGGGTGGGTGGGGGGGGGGGGGGGGGGAGGACAGCTGCACTCCCAAGAAAAACAAGAAACAGGGCTCTTTTTAGTTCAAAAAATGCACTTTGTGTCTACCTAGAGAAACCTTTTATTAGTGTGCTACAATTTGTTTTTGTACTGCCACCCCACTTATTTTAGGATAGGTATGGCCCTCAGGATCGAACATGAAATGTTTTGATAGAATAAAGGAAGCTCATTGGAAATGGGACATGATGGAAATATACAAAAGGGTTGAAGTGGATAAAGATAAAATGTAAAATTATACAGCTATACAACATTTGACAAAACAAATGTAACAATTATTAAAACACACAGAAAACATATATATATCAAGGATGGAAACTGACAGGGAACGAGAGGCAATTATCTATCAAAATACATAATATGCACTTTGATAATCAATTTCAATAGCAGTGTTTGTTTTCCATCTTAAAGCATTATACAAGTATTCAGATTAATAAATTAGTTCTAACAATGTCAACATAAAATTAGAGTAGTTTATATCGGTACAAGTGGTCACCGTCTAGAATTCTTTCTCAGGTTCTAGAACTTAGTTGCAGATTAAAATGTCAGAAGTAGAGACTGCTTACCATTCCAAAAAAAACTATAATTTCAAGCCTTCCATATAATCATTTGTATATGTTGACCTTGATTTTCATAACTTATATAAGCCTGGTGCACTATTGGCATCTTGACTTACACAAAATTGCATTAACACTGTGCTGCAAGTGGCGAGGAGGGATTTAAGTTCCTGGGAAGAAATGAGCAACATGTCAGTTTTGAGTCAGTCTTGAGTGGCGTAACAGGTGCCGCACACATGGCAGTGAAAAACACAATAATGTGACATGTGAAAACAATCCCATCAAGAACCAGCAGGAGTATTCGTGTCTGGTACTGAACCAGAACAGAGAAACACCAACAGGTAACAATCACCAGGAAAACCACAAAGTTAAAAAAAAAGAGTTTGTTTTGTTCAACGACACCACTAGAGCACATTGATTTATCAATCATCAGCTATTGGATGTCAAACATTTGGTAATTTGGACATATAGTCTTAGAGCACATACAGCACATACCATGGCCTTTGATATACCAGTCGCAGTGCACTGGCTAGAACAAAAAATAGCTCAGTGGGCCTATCAATGCTAAAGTGACCGCACATCAGGCAAGCGATTTACCACTGGGCTACATCCCCCCCCCCCCCCCCCCCCAAATAATGCTTTCAGTAAAACATATTGTACTAATAAACAACTGTTTGTTATATATAACAAAAAATATACTAACAGTTAGTAACTGTTGTTAGCATCATACATAGCTAGAAATAACAGAGGGGAGACAGGAAATTGTTGCTTTTCTAATCATACTATGGTAATAAAGTTAAAAGTCTGTTCTGTTTAACTACACACTAGAAGATATTGATCAATTAATTAATGACTACTGGACATGAAACATTTAGTAATGCTGATACACAGTCTTCTGAGTAAACCTGAGCACTATATTTTTCCATTAGTCAGGTCAGGTGAGTGTGTTTAACATGCACATTCAGAACAAGCTGTTCTGAGTACAGGTGCCGACCTCTGCTGGCTCCTCTGCCCAGGATAGGATTTCCATTAGTCAGGTCAGGTGAGTGTGTTTAACATGCACATTCAGAACAAGCTGTTCTGAGTACAG